>NC_134869.1:1830000-2055000 GCF_049852395.1 Peromyscus maniculatus bairdii | reverse complement strand
CCCCCCAATTTATATCACTCAAATTTGCAGTCACTTTTCTATCTCCAGCTCCAGGCAATCACTGATCAGCTCCAGAGCATTGTCTTTTCTGGAAATGTCATCCAAAATGTCAATTTTTGCGCCGGGCTGCTATCTTTTAGAAGGGTTTCAAATTGCCTTATCCTGTAGCTCTACATGAGTCGATTTCTTTTCTGTCCTATGGTTTGGATCTGTATTCCCCCCAGTGCCCCCAGGCTCATGTGTGAAATACTTCCTCTCCAGCTGTGGTGCTGGTTGGTGAGGTTGTGGGACCTTGGGGCGGGGCTGGCGGAAAAGGGTCACTGGGGGCAGGCTTTTGAAGGTTAGAGCTTGGTCCCTTGTTCCAGTCCCAGTTCACACTGCCTGGTCCTCTGTGTTGTGAGGAACCTCTGCCTGTATACTCCTGCTTCTGTGAACCCCACACTGCTTTCCCCAAGATGATGGACCGGAATCCTTTCAAACTGGGAAGCAAACTTTTTCTCCCTGAGGTTGTTTCTGCCAGGTATTTTGGCCACAGTGATGGAAAGTAACTAGTACACTATCAAGTTGTGTCTGATTGTGTGAGTGTGCCACACTGAACCAGCTGAGGGGCATGTGGACTGTTTCTACAAATTGTCATATACAGTCACTATATGCATTTGGGTGAGTGTGTGTGGGTGTCTCTTCTCTTGGCTAAACACTTAATGATGGAATCGTACAGAAGGTTTATTCTTAACTTTAAGTGAAACTACTCTTTCCTAAAGTGGCTTCACATTGCATGCCCACGAGCCACGTGTGGGGCATCAGTCCCTCCATGTCACTGTCTTCCCCACGTGTGAGGGATTGGTCCCTTCATAGCCTTATCATCGCTACGAGCCATTAGTGAGGCGTCCTTCTCTCCATGTCCTCGCCAGCGATTAATGTAGTTTCAGTTTTCATTTCCTTTTCCTTTCAGGTTTTTAAAAGAATCCTTTAAAACAGTGAATGTGTACATTATAGGAAACAAAATCACACAAAACAAAGAACAAAATTATCCACACTCAAAGCAGTTTGGCCAGATTGTCTAGGTCTGGGTAAGGACACAGTGCTCCAGTGTAGGGAACTGAGGCCACACAGCATGTGCCATGCTTTCTACGCATTGTGGCTGTCCACTCTTCGCCAATTCAAAGCCCCCACACAGGGTGGGTGTTTTGGTAATTAAGAATACACTATTTCAACTGAATCTGCTAGGGGGAAAAACCTTGTAATTCTGTCTTTCTTGGTGGCAAAAATTTCATGGAAGCTAAAAATGGCAACAGACCCTTAGGATAGAAGTAGTGCAGAGCTGGAATTAAAATACTTAATTCCCTTAATGCTCAATTTAAAATGAGATACCTAACAGCAGGCTACAGAAAGCACAGTGTCGCTAACCACTCGTGAGCAGATCTATGATACTATTAAAATATTAGCAAGAAGGAATGTCCCCCTGAATGAAAGTACTCCTCACTCTACAGCCAGAGAAGACCTGTGTTAGGGCACTTAGCAAACTGTGAAGCTGACCACACCTGTGCACATCTGTCCTGTAGGCTCTTCCCTGGACTCCGCTCTGCTGCTTGTCTGATGAATTCTCAGATGATAAAGGATGCCAAGCAGCATTCCATACAGCTGTTAGCCAGTTGTATGCCTTCTTTTGAAATAAATGTTTCTTCCATTACTTTGCCATTTTAAGATGGATTTCAGGAGTTTTAAGAGTTCTTTGCATATTTTATACAGGTCTTTAATCAGATATGCAGTTTTAACAGTTTTATTTCAGTCTACAGCTCATCTTTGTATCATCCTCTTTGATGTTATTGTGCCAGGAATTGTTTTCTTAATTTCATTTTGAAATTGCTGCTAGTATATGGAAGTACAAGTGGTTTTATATGTTAATTTTTCCCCCACAACCTTGCTAAAACTATATATTGGCACTAGTAGAGTTTAAACTTTTTTTGGTAGATCCTGCAGATCTTCAACATGTAAAACTATGTTTTGAAGTTTTAAGTTTTGATCAAAGCTGTGTAGTCTTTAATGTTGTGCTATCTCTCCAGCTCACACTTGAATTTTGAAATTAAAGTGAATCTACACAACATAAAATTAACCATTTTAAACCATCCGATTTAGGAGCATTTGATACTAGTGTTGTGTAACCATCATGCATATAGACTTCCAAAGCATAAACTGAAGGAAAACCTCACGGTTATTAGTAGTTTCTTCCTCCTTCTCCTGAACGTTCCTTGTCCCTGAGTGATCTGTTTTAAGAACTTTTGTGTTTACCTACTAGATGTCTATCATATAAATGGAATCAAACAATATATGACTCTTGTGTCTGCTTTCTTTCATTTAACAATTTGAAAGTAATTTATTATTATTATTATTATTATTATTATTATTATTATTATTAGTGATGTGGAGTGGCGGTATGTGTACCACAACATGTGTGTGTAGGGATCAGAGGACCGTTGTGGAGTTGGTTTTCTCCTTTCAGGTGTCAATCTTGGGTCTGCAGGCAGAGCCATGTTTTTAGCTTGCTGGAGCATGACTTCGAGGTTCCTCCACACTGTGGTGTGGCTCTGTACCTGAGCCCTTGGATGGCTGCATAATATGCTATTGTGTCTACCTGCTGCATGTTCATTTTGGGGGTTCCGTTGATGGACTTTGGGCTTATGTCCATCTTCCAGTTCTTGCAAATTTTGCTGCTGTTAAGCAATTGGTACGAATACATTTTTTGGGGCTTTAGTTTGATTTCTTTGGGTGTAGGAGAGGACAACCGTGTGTTAAACCTTTTGAAGAGCCAGCCAAGCGTTCCCCACGCTTCTGCACCCTTTCATATTCTCACCAGCAACATATGTGGCCTCCGATTCCTCTCTCTGTCTTTGCTAAAATATATTTTCAATGAATAAAAATTGCAACCACCCAAGTCGGTGTGAATTGTGTTTCTTGTGACCTTGATTTATACTTCTCAAATGGGGTTACATTTTGTAACTTTGTAGTCTTTTTTAAAATATTTTTTATTTTTTTAAATATTTTTAATTTTTATTTTAATGTGTATGGGTGCTTTGCTTACATGTGTGTCTGTGCACTGTATGTGTGTGTGCAGTGCCCACAAGTGTCAGAAAAGGGTACCAGAACCCCTGAACTGGAGTCTCCATCTATAGAGGACCTCTGTGTAGGTGCAGGAGATGGAAGCCAGGTCCTCTGGAAGAGCAGCCACTGTTCCTAGCCACTGAGCCATCTCTCCAGCCCTGGATGGTTTTCTTCATGGCTAACACTTTTAGCTGTTTCCTGACTGGATTGCTTTAAGAATTAAAATGTGTGCCTTGACTTATCTCCTTAGTTTTGGGTAAACTGTGTTGACTTTCCTCGTCCATATCTCCGTCTTATCCACTGTGCCCTGCACTGCTCTTATCACACAGTCCATCCTTCTTAGAACCAATACTGTAATAAGTGACTGATACAACACAAGTACTGTAATAACTGATTTACACAACACAAGCTTTTTGAAGAAACAGGACCAGGGAGAGATGGAATGTTTGTTAAACTTTTTATGTTTGCCCACATATGTAATGTTTATGTCTTTGTGTACAGTCAAATTATCATGTAGCATTTTGTTTGGTCCAGAGAACTTTCTTTAGCATTTCCAGTAAGTTTCCCAGCATCATCCACACATTGTTGATCTGGCGATAATACTCCTTGGGATTCGCTTCCGAAGGATTGTTTTCTTACATACAGAAGTCCTCTGTGCTGCTTTCTTTCAGCACTTTGGACACGCCCTCCCAGGGCATCTCAAGCTGTACAGTGTCTGAGCAAAAGTTGACTTCTGTTTTAATTAACCATACTTCCGTTGTCTTGTGGTGATGTTATTTTCTATAGGGTAGGTATTCTGTGTTTGTTTTGGAGGCGTTGTTTGTTTTTAAGATGTTTGTCTTTGTTTGAGGCTTTCAATAGTCGGGTAACTACATTTCTAAATGAGAATCTCTTTGTGCTTATGTTCCTTGGGGTTGATGGAACTTCTTGGAGCTACAGACTAACTTGTTTGGGCTCTCAATTAGCCAGGGATAAGTGAGGAGCATTTCTCGATTAGATGGGTTTCTCATTTTTCCAGGTTCCCCCTGTTACCTGGTGGCTAGGCTCTTATTGCATCCTTAGCTATGCCTGCCCCCAGCATAACTATGAGCTTTTCCTGCCCATAATGCTGCTTTTACTGTCAGTAATTCTGGGCACAGACTTTCCTCCCTCTGCTCCAAATCAAGTGCTCCTCACAATAAGGCTATGGTCAGATAACACTAGCACTATGGTGTCTTCATCTGGGAGAGGGGATCGGTGCTGGAAGAGACGCCTCAGACTCCTGCTCCAACCCCGTCCCACAGTTGTTCTTCGTGAAGATACATTTTTCTATTGGTTGTCTGCCTCCCATCAGTCTCCAGAACTCTGAAATAGTCATTTTAAATTATGTTGTCCAGTTTCATCTTATTGGGAAGGAGGAGAATTTGCCCTTTTCTCTTTGCTTTCACTAAAAGTTATGATTATTTTTCTGTTTTTAAGACTTTTGATACAGAGAGATACACTGATTTCCACAAAGATTATACTATTTCATGCTTCCTTCTGCAGTTTATAACAGTGAGAATTGTCCAGTGCATTTTCTAGGACTGGATAATAGCATTAAATAAATACATTAAGATTTGTAGAATAAAAAGGCTTGCACTATGGGTTTAGATTTCTCTAGTTATGACTACTTTAAGGTTCTTATTCAAGACAAAGGAGAGATGAGATACATGTTTAAAGCCTCTGGATATAAATTGGTTTTCTATAGAAATTCTAGGCTTGTCTTACTGCCTCGCCATAACAGCAGGTTATCAACCAAAATACTTGCCACAGTCCTCATTTTTAAGATGGGTAAGCCTTAGAGATCCTTGCTTACATACAGAGAACTCAGAATTTAATATATCAACCACTGCAATGAGAAATGCTTGTGGTGACATTCCAGAAAACCAGTGTCAGGGATAGGATAATTTCTTAATAAAAAAAGAAGTGCAGACTTTGGCAAGAAGTTGGGGAGGGACAAACACCCAAGTGTTTTCAGTCAGCTCCAACGTGATTTGATAACTGAGTGTCAAGATAACAGTGGCCAGACTGTCCTAAAGGCTTTCCAAGGGTGATGTGTGAGGTTGAGCATTTGCCCCATAGGGAGCCAGGGCATAGGAAGGAGATCCATAGACAGTCCATGGAAGCCAGGAAATGAGGACAAGGGTTTGTTTCTGACTTTATAACACTAAACAGTCTATAGAAAATTCAAGTTTGCAGAAGCATATAACTTCTATACATTATCCTACCACCAAGAAATAATTACTGATATGTTTGCCTATATCCTTCTTGGCTTTGTGTATGAGAAAGAGAAAGAAAATGTGGTATTTTATAATCCCTGTGGGTTCTTGTTTGTTTGTTTAAAGTCTGCCAATTCTTTTAGCTCCTTGATACTATGTCAATTAGGAGAGGGGACTGGAAGCTGGAAGGCAGAATGGTGGGTTTTGAGCAAAAGCATATGAATCCATTGTGAAAGGCATAAGAGAGTGGTTGGCAAGAAAGACATCCATGATCAGATAATGGGACATTTGGTAGCTGGGAGGGTAATATCACTACCTGTTACATCAAGAGATTGGGACAATAGAGCCATGAGAGTCATCCAAGCTGTACCCCTCAACAACCTGTGGTGATGGGTCAGTTTTAAATTTCCAGTTCATCCTGGACTGATATTGTGTGAAACATAACATTATATGTTTGGGTATCACAGCAACTTCAAAGGGCTCTAAGACGACTCAATTTCTGCACTTATTGAGGACTGATAATAAACAGTCTGCAGGCCAGAAGTGATTCGGAGAGCCCCCACTGGGGAGAGTGTTTCAAATACTTGTTGCAGTGACGGTTTATAAGCCAAGGAGGATGAAAACCAGGGCTGTACTCTGAAATGTTCAACAGTTGGCTCTCTGGCGCACGTGCATGTGTGCATGGGTGCGTGCATGCGTGTGTGCGCGCACTCGCGCACTAAGGGGGAGTTAGCGCATTTGACAATGTCCATGGCGGAAATGCACTACAACAGAACTCAAGCTACTAAAATAGAGCTAGTAATGGAGAACAGGGATGGGATGTGCACATGTTACTTACAAGCAGGTCTTCGGCTTAGGCAACTATTCAGGGAACAGAAGTTGAATCTACAACCTTCAAAACATCGCAAGAAAATTCAGATCCACTCTACCCATTGGAAACCAGGGCCGAGAAATGAAGAAGCCCCTTCCGTTATCAGCGGCTTGCTCTTCTGTGCAGCCAACTCTCCAGCAGAAGCCAGAACTTATTTCTTGAGCTTCATTTGCCATTTAAGTGCAAGCCTGTGACTTAGGATTAGTCAATCAGATGGCCTCCCTAGGTTCCGCCAATCACACAGTCCTCCTCTAGATTCCAGTTCAGAAGAGGATCTTGGGGGATTGGCAGATCCTGGCAAGCAGCAGTGAGCGAACCTGGTGTTGGTTCCGGTGTCACCCATGAGAGCTGCAGCGTCTGTGGTGAGTGGTGGCTGCCCCAGCCAAGTCCCCAAAGTGGATCTTGAGAACTCACACTCATATCCCCTGGAGAGTCTTGTAGATTCTCGTCTTTGCCATGGTTCTAGTTTGCTTTTCTGTCGCTGTGATGACCACTGTGGCCCAAAGCAACCTAGAGAGGAAAAGGTTTGTTTCAGCTTACGAGTCCACATCACAGTGCATCACTGAGGGAGGTCAGGGCAGGAACTCAAGGAAGAACCTGAAGCAGAAGCCATGGAGGAATGATTCTCACTGGCTCACTCTCTGGCTCAGCTTTCTTATACAGCTAGGACCATCTCCCTACAGATAGTGCTGCCGACAGTGAGCTGGGCCCTCCCACATCTGTCACCTACCAAGGTAATTTCTCAGAGATGTGGCCATGGACCAATCTGACTGAAGCAGTTATCTCATTGAGGTTCCCGCTTCTCTCGGTTGTGTCAGGTTGACAATAAAGAATAATCTGCACATCTTGTTAACTGTGCATTTTTAGGGTTGATACAATGCTTGTATCTTACTTTAACATGATCACCTCACTGATATATATATATAGTAATCTACTCTACAACTCCACTAATTAAAATACAGAATTTAATGACATTTAGTGGTCACAAAACTGTGCTGCTATCCCCACAATCAACTGCATTTTTGTCATTGTCCCACAATGAAGCTCTGCACCCATCAGTAGTTATTTTCTATTCCCCTCAATTGTTCCCACGCTATCCTCAGCCCAAGTTCTAGACAACCACCCATCGAATTCCTGTCTCTGTATTTGCCTACTCTACATATTTCATATAGAGTCTACATACAGATATTAATTAGTCTTTTCGACAGTCTTCTTCAGTAGAGCTTCATTTAACTCTTTTCCCTATCCGCACTAGAGGATGTCTCAATATTTCTCTTTGCTGATGAAAAAAATTCTGCAATGTGAGTAAACCACATTTTATACATGTGCCAGCTGATGGGATTTGAGTTGTTTTTATTATTGTGAACAAGCCTGCTAGAATCACCAGAACACAAGTTGTTTTTGGAGACCTATTTTTCATTTCCCTTGGGTAGGCAGCTAGGGGTGGAATAACTTGGTCAGATGTTTAACCTTTTGAGGAGTGCATAGACTGTTTCCCATGAAGAGTGCATGGACTGTTTCCCATGAGGAATGCATAGACTGTTTCCCATGAGGAACGCATAGACTGTTTCCCCATGAGGAGTGCATGGACTGTTTTCCCATGAGGAGTGCATGGACTGTTTCCCATGAGGAGTGCATGGACTGTTTCCCATGAGGAGCACATAGACTGTTTCCCATGAGGAGCACATAGACTGCTTCCCATGAAGAGTGCATGGACTGTTTCCCATGAGGAGTGCATAGACTGTTTCCCATGAGGAGCACATAGACTGTTTCCCATGAGGAGCACATAGACTGTTTCCCATGAGGAGTGCATGGACTGTTTCCCATGAGGAGTGCATAGACTGTTTCCCATGAGAAGTGCACAGACTGTTTCCCATGAGGAGTGCATGGACTGTTTCCCATGAGGAGCACATAAACTGTTTCCCATGAGAAGTGCATGGACTGTTTCCCATGAGGAGTGCATGGACTGTTTCCCATGAGGAGCACATGGACTGTTTTCCATGAGGAGCGCATGGACTGTTTCCCATGAGGAGCACATAGACTGTTTCCCATGAGGAGTGCATGGACTGTTTCCCATGAGGAGTGCATAGACTGTTTCCCATGAGGAGTGCATAGACTGTTTTCCATGAGGAGCGCATGGACTGTTTCCCATGAGGAGTGCATGGACTGTTTCCCATGAGGAGTGCATAGACTGTTTCCCATGAGGAGTGCATGGACTGTTTCCCATGAGGAGTGCACGGACTGTTTCCCATGAGGAGCGCATAGACTGTTTCCCATGAGGAGTGCATAGACTGTTTCCCCATGAGGAACGCACAGACTGTTTCCCATGAGGAGCGCACAGACTGTTTTCCCACGTGGCTGCAGCATTTCCTGGTCTCTCAGTAGTGTAGGGAGTTACAGCTTCTCTGCATGCTTGCTGATATTTGCTGTCTAGCTCTCTTATCATAGATGTGCTGGTGGCATGAACTGGTACTGCATTTGGTTTTAATTTTCATTTCTCTGATGGTTGATGGTACTAAGCATCTTTTTGTATTCTTATGGTCATTCTGATAGCTACTTTAGAGAGTCTGTTCAGAGCCTTTGGTTATTTCTAAATTGGGTTATTCATCTTTTTCTTATTAAGTTATACAGCCCTCTGTACATTCTAGTGCAGGTTCCCTACCAGGTGTATCATTTGCAAACATTCTCTCACGTTGTGTGGGAGATCTTTTCAGTTTCTTGATGTGCACCACATTTTTTATTTATGATACAGAACAGGAGAAGCCCTGGATTGAGTATGGGCAGAATCACAAACACAGATGGTTTATAGTGAGAAAATACTGAAGACCACACAAAGCTAATGCTGCTGACTGAAAAGAACCATGCCAGCCCACATTGCTCATATATGCCTACTTTCTTTTTGTTGCCTTTAATACTTTTGTTTGTTTGGTTTTAGACAGGGTTTCTCTATAGCTTTGGAGCCTATCCTGGAACTCGCTCTGTAGACCAGGCTGGCTTTGAACTAAGAGACATCCACCTGTCTCTGTTTCCAGAGTGCTGGGATTAAAGGCGTGTGCCACCAATGCCTAACACATTTTTTTTTTTACATATATACCATTTTACTTTGTTTTTATTTACTTCTTGCCCAGAATCCATATTTTATTGTTCCACTACCTCTTCCCTCTGTTGTCTTGTGTGTGTGTGTGTGTGTGTGTGTGTGTGTGTGTGTGTGTGTGTGTGTGTGTCTAGATATGTGGAGGCCATGGGGCAAACTTGGATGTTATTTCTCAGGAACCTTCCATCTTTGTGTATGTGTTATGTGTTGAGTGATATATGGCAGGTCTCTCACTGGCCTGGACCTCGCCAAGCAGACTAGGCTGGCTGACCAGCAACACCCAAGGACTACCTTCCCAGTAGGCACCATCATGCCTGATTTTTTTTTTTTTGAGACAAGGTCTCTCTAAGTAGCCCTGGCTGTCCTAGATCTTGCTATGTAGAGCAGGCTGTCCTGGAACTCTCAGAGAACCACCTGCCTCTACCTCCTGAGTGCTGGGATAGAAAGCATGTCCTATTACACCCAGACTTATGTTTTATTTATACAAGTTTTGGGAATTGGAGTCATCAGGTCCTTATGGCTGCAAGGCAAGTGCTTTACCAACTGAGCGGTCTCCCAGCCTCCTGGGTTGTATTCCTTACTTCTAATAAAATTATATCCTCTTGCTGTAACTAAAATTACTTTCCATAAAGAAGAAAATCATTCTCTTTTAGGTCAAGACATTCTAGTAATGTCTACAATTAACTATTTTATTGGAGAGAAGTTTCTAATCACTGTGAATCTTAAAATTAGGCAATTTGATTGACTCTTTTAAGAATATTGCAGAAAAAAATTACCTGAATTGCATCACATGGCTTCTCAGATATTTTTCTACTCTAAGATTTTACTCTTATTTTTCATTTATCCATCTATACTTTGTTCCAAGAAAATATTTAAGAGTCTTAAAGGGACTCATAAAATGTCATAAGGCAGCATGAATTAGAGGAAACAAGAAAGGAAAAAACCCAGGCTGTAGACATAAAATCAGAAGCAACACAAACACAGAAGAACCCATCCCGCCACCAGCATTCTCTGTTACACAGCTACCAACCTGCCCGGGGCTTTCCGGAGGTCTCGGCACAGAGGGAGACCTGGTCAGCCACACGATTTACAGTGCCTATCAGCTGCGATTCCTCTCTACTCTAGAAGCAGAAAGAAATGTCTCCTGATCCCAGCTCTGCAAAACTCACTGATTTACTTTAACGTATTTCCTTTTCTGCTTCTCCTTTGGGCAGTTAGTCATTTTGCTAACTGCTCTTTCCCCCACTTTGGACGGCATTTGGGAAGGCTGACAGCTCTAAAGCAAAGAGCTGTGGGCCACCACACAAAAATAATAATAAACATGCCTCTCTTTCTCAGAATCCTACCACATGAGTCCCTAAACCATCTCTACCATGGTCCCTTTGAGCAATAATCATAACTACCATCTATTGGGTCCTCAGGAGCTTAACTGCATGACATCTCTAATCACAGAAATCCAAAATAAGATGGTCTTCTGCCATGTTGTAGGTGGAGAATGTGTTAGTCAGACTGTGTGGTATTTCGGGATGAAATTCTCGACAGAAGCAGCTCATGAGAAGACATAGCTGCTTTGCTCACAGTCTCAGTAGGTTCTTTGGCACCATGTGCTTGTGATGACGTCACAGTACCTCATGGAGAAGGCGGAGGGGTCTGGGGACCAGGTAGAACCTTCAAAGTTAAACTTCTGGTGATCTTCTCAAAGCTAGGCACCACCTCCCAATTTTTCCAGAATTTCCAGTGCTGCAGCTGGAGACCACTTATTTAACATACAAACCCGTGGGAAACATTTTGTATTCAAATCATAAAAGAGGGACACAAGCAGGTGATCCATTCAAGATCACTGTCACGGTTTGAATAGGGATGACCCCCATAGACACATGTGTTTGAATGCTTGGCCTGGATGAAATGGCAGTCTTGGATGTGTGGCCTTGTTGGCGTAGGTGTGGCGTTGTTGGAGGAAGTGTGTTACTGTGGGGGCGGGCCTTGAGGTCTCATATACTCAAGCTATGTTTGATGTGGGACATAGTTCATTTCCTGTTGCCTGCAGATCAAGATGTAGAACTCTCAGCTACCTCTCCAGCACCATGTTTGCCTGCATGCTGCCTTGGTGTAAGCCAGCCCCAGTTAAATGTTTTCCTTTATAAGAGTTGCCATGGTCAAGGTGTCTCTTCACAGCAATAGAAACCCTGAGTAAGACACCCACAGGACTGGAAGGCTGCAGCCCAAATCACCAGCTGCTGTGGGATGGTCTGTATGTCAAATGCTCTGATTGGTCAATAAATAAAACACTGATTGGCCAGTGGCCAGGCAGGAAGTATAGGCGGGACTAACAGAGAGAAGAATTGAGAGAACAGGAAGGTGGGAGGAGTTACTGCCAGTCGCCGCCATGACAAGCAGCATGTGAAGACGCCGGTAAGGCACGAGCCATGTGGCAAGGTATAGATTTATAGAAATGGGTTAATTTAAGATGTAAGAACTAGATAGCTAGAAGCTTGAGCCATTAGGCCAAACAGTTTAAATAATATAAGTGTCTGTGTGTTTATTTTATAAGTGGGCTGTCAGACTGCTGGGGTTTGGCGGGACTGAAGAGAAAACTCTCCAGCTACAACCGGCCATACCTGTCAGGCTAGAGAAGGAAAGAGTTAAGGATGAGCAAGCTAAGCTTGCACACGTTGGTATTGCTTATGTACCACTGTGCTGGGCAGGCCACCAGTTCACATTCAGCAAGAGCTGCAAAGGACTCTGGGAAATTTTGGCTCTGGCTGGGTGATTATGTGCCTAACTAACACTTGACACATTTGTTTGGAAGGGTAGGTGTGAGGTTCTTAAAGGACAAAAGAGCAAGCAGTGTCTGAGGGTAGTCAGCAGACTCCAGCACTCTCCCTGGGAATATGTCTATTGCTTCTGACTCTCAGTTTTGTTATGACTCGGTATCTTAGTTATAGTCCTATTGCTGTGATGAGACACCATGACCCAAAGCAACTTATAAAAGCAGTGGCTTATTCAGGGCTTTCGGTTTCAGAGGGTTAGAGTCCACAGAGCATGGCAGTGTGCAGGCAGGAACAGTGAGGAGCGGTACCTGAGAGCTTCCGTTCGATCAGCAAGTGAGAGACTGGGAAAGAACACATGGAAAGAATGCATAAAGAAGGGATGTTAGTGGGTTAGAACTAAGTGTGTGTTCATTCATGGTTGCAGGAGGCTCTGCTTGGGATCCCAGGATTAACATGAGTAGAGGAGAGCTGTCTCTGCCCAGGCGGGGGTAGATCTCTGTGGATCCAGTGTCCTTCCTCCTGCTCCTAACTGCCCATTCTACACCATCTGCTGCTTTGACCCACCCTGGACCAGCTGCCAGGCACAGTGTGGGGGGGCGGATTCAGCTGACCCTTGGGAAAGTGTCTTCCCCACACCTACAGAGTTGGACCCAGCTGGATTTTTGCTTGTGTTCCCCAAAGGGCAGAGAAAAGAAAAAAGGGAACAGAAAGGGAATGGCATCATGAGAGGGTTGGGGTTCTGTCTGGGTTTTTCCCTCTCGTGTTCTTGGGAAACAAGCCAAGAGTTTGGAGAGAGCATGGACACATGTAATTCTGGCCCAGAAGGACTTGAGAAGATGACATTGTGGGGCTGGTGAAATAGTCCAGTGGTTTAGAGCACGTGCTGCTCCTACAGAGGATCCGACTTTGCTTTCCAGTGTCCACATCTAATGGCTCACAACTGCCTGTAACTCCAACTCCAGGGAGACCTGATGCATTTTGCCTCTGAAGGTACCTGTACTTATGCTTATACACACAGACATGGATACACACACACACACACACACACACACACACACACACACACACACACACACTTAAAAATAAATGTGAAAAGAAGATGATTTTCTCTGGAGTGGCACCCAAATTGCAGATTCTGTGGAGAAACTTCAGGGGCCATGTTCTTGACAGCTGACCAGTAGGACTCATGGCCCAATTTCTTCTTAAGTTTTGAGTCTGGGGTTTGAGAACACTATTGAGGCCACCTTCCATGTGAGCAGTGGGAACAGCAAATGAGCCAACCACAGGGCCAGAATAAGTGAAGACCATGAAAATACTCGGGGTTGGATAAAGACTGCTCAAAACGGACTTGAACACAGGCTGTTCCTGTTCAAGTTCATCACTGGACCCACTTTTCCTTACAGGCATTTTTATAAACGATGCATATCAAATAGAATAAACCCTACTATTTAAAACATAATTGCTGACAGCTGCTTCTGCTCACAAACAGTGATATGATTTCTCTCTGGAGGAGATGAAGTTTTGTTTAGCAAAATTCAATTTAATTAGATGCTTGAGCAAGCACCCCTCTCTGGCCCCTTCCCTCAGCTGTGGAATGGGGGAGGAGCACATTAAAGGGGTGACCAGAAAACTGAAGCGCTAACCTCTACGAAATGGAGCTGGAAGGAAACCTCTGGGTTCTGAGAAGGGGCGTAGTCTCCAAGTGAAGCGGTGGAACTGTGGTTGGAAATGTCTCAGTGTCTAAGACTGCTCAGACACCTCTAGCACCGAGATTAGACACAAATGAGTAGGTTTTAATAAATCATTTTTGGGTCTTGTGGTCCCCAAACTACCTCCTTTAAAAGGGTGTTGCTCAGATGACAAACTGAGTCGGCGGCAGTGGTTCAGAAACTGTGCTCTTGATAGAGACTGCCCAGTGAGGCCAGGCTGGGCCACCCCTGGCGCTTGTAACAAGGTCCTGGGCTTCTTAAAGTTTCAGCCCCATCACCTGCAAAATGGGAACAGGACATGTGGGTTAGAGGAGGCCAGCTGTCGGAAATGCTCCGCATCACACCTGGCCTGTGAGGACTGCTGGGGGATGTCAGCAGAGGTGTGACGATGAGAAGACAGTGGCTTTGGTGACATCGCATCATGGCTGCAGCTGCGTCCTGCATCACCCCACCCTCCAGGGTTTAGTGTCAGCTGGGGTGAGCTGAACGCTGGACTTAGATGAATTAACACAGAAATTCTCAAAGTGTGATCCCTCCATCAGCAGCAACAGACTCACTAGAGAACTTTCTAGAAAGCAGGTTCTGAGCTCCTCCTCAGACCCACTGGACAAGAAACTCTGAGTGTCCATGCAGCAGTCAGCACAGTGTCGAGCCCCAGTGTGAGCCTGGTGCCCATTGAAAACACCAAAGTCAAGGACAGTCTTCCAGTGTCTCTCAAGAAAGGAGCCACAGTGTCCGTGGTTTTTTCCCTTGCTGCAATGTGTGCACAAAAGTCATGCACTTTCACTGAGTATGCCTATAGATCAATATTTATATTTATTAAAGTGACTTTATGTCCTCCCCTTCTTTTTTTTTTTGGTTTTTCGAGACAGGGTTTCTCTGTGTAGCTTTGCGCCTTTCCTGGAACTCACTTGGTAGCCCAGGCTGGCCTCGAACTCACAAAGATCCGCCTGCCTCTGCCTCCCGAGTGCTGGGATTAAAGGCGTGCGCCACCAACGCCCGGCTTGTCCTCCCCTTCTGTTGTAGAACTTGGTCCTCTGAGGGAACAGCCATCACCTGCCTCAGACCAGCCTGCTTGCAAGAGTCTGTTGTCATGGCGCTCGGCATCCCTGACAGGAGGAGGTGGCGAGGGTGTCCCTGGGCCCTCCCCCAAGAGTCCAGTTTCTCCTCTTAGCCATTTGTATATAGTTCTGTCCTCCTTGCATGTGGTCTCTGGATCATGGGAGGTGTAGAGTACATGTATGAGCTGGCTGGGGAAGGTTAATTGAAGATGGGCTCTATTTACGCATATGTGAGGAAGCCATGGTCCATGCTGGGCAGAGTCATTCCAGGGAAGCTGCTTTGGGGTCATCCACATTCTGTAAGCAATTCCAGTAAACCAATCAGCTCCCCGGGTTGATCTGTGCAGGAATTGTAATTTGGTTTGTCCTTGGGATCTTAAAGAGTGAGTGGGCATTGCTTATGTCTCCATAGGGAAAGAATTCTCAAAACACCTTCTTCCATTTTCTGTTCCTCCTGTGCTGGGGTCTGAACCAGAGCCTTGTGAAATGCAGGCAAGTGCTCCACTGAATTATATCCCCTGCCTTTCTTTTGGGTGGGGGGACATTATCTTGCTGTGTAGCTCAAGCTGGCCTGGAACTTGCAATCTTCCTGTCTCAGTCTCTGAGTGTCAGGATTCCACACCTGTGCTCCCATGCCTGGGACATTTCTCCTCTCACCCTGGAGTCCCCACCCTCCCGGAAGAGTCTCAGTTTACCTCATCAGTTTATCGACTCAAAGCTCGAACTCCCATCAACTCTGTTTGTCCTCCTCCTTAAATGGCATTCGGTAAAGGGGAGGCTGGGTCCAGCTCGTGGTGTCCCTGGTCTGAGCGCTGCTTCCGACCACTCTCATCTGTCTTTGGGTTCCTCCAGGTGGCACCCGCTGATCCCTGTCACCTCTTCTCCACTGAAGTCTTCCTTGGCCCTCCCACACAGACCTCTTTGGTCCCTAGTGACTCGGACAGCAGACAAGAGCTCAAGGAGAAGGGGGAATAGATTTATTAAGAAAGGACGAAACGTTCATTTATCTCGTAGACATTCACTGTGCTTTCTTCTTTTCCCCCTTTTAATGAAGAGCCAAAATAGAAGACATACGTCTTCGAGATTGAAATGTAATGAAAGCAGGTAACACTCTGGGAGGCTCTGGTTGCGATAATTGCTTAAATATTCAATTCAAGATTCTTCCCAAGAACTCAAGGTCTAGGTTATATGACAAGACACATCAGGAATTAAATTTCTTTTTACTTTAGATAGAATAAAAACTAAGGTTTCAGTAAATCTGGGTTTAATATAAAACCAAACCCTTTCTAATTATTGCAGGCCAGTTTCTTTGTCGTTGCTGGCTTCTAAAATAAACACTGTATTTTTTAAAACTTACTTAGCATTCTACTTCGGCAAGCAATAGAGAGGCTCATTTTTTTGAACATTTTTTTCCTTAAATTTGTTTGATGTTTACCTGACGTGCCACCCACTCAAGGACACTGATTAGAAGAACTGGATGTGGTAACAACTTTCAAGGTCACTCATTATGAGGGCTGCTTTATGCTGAAGCAACACATGACCTCCAAATCTCAATGTCTTAACATAACAAATGTTGTATGGGTTTATTATTATTGTTTTTAATCTCCTGCTCCGTCTACTCTTCTCTTGGACTCCACATAGATTCCTAGGATCCAGGCTTTGTTGTAGCTTGGGCTCTATAGTCTTTCCAGAAGAGCAGGGGTTATGTGGCAGGTGCACCAGTTTCTCTTAAAAATTCTACCCAGTAATGACAAATAATTTCTGTTCACATTTATTTAATCCAAGTGAGTCACATGGTCACACCGAACTTTCACTTGGGACGGTTCAGATGGATTATGTGCCCATACAAAGCACCCACAGAGTTTACTTGAATGCTGGTTTCTGGACCCTATACTGTCCCACTGAACCAGAACCAGCTTGATGAATGAGGGCTCAGGGTGACAGCCTGGGTATCCACCATAGCTTGATACCCATAATCCTGCCATTCGTGACAGCCCCACTGTTCCAGGCAAGGTACCCATTTCCCGGTGGCAATTCAGCAAATCAAAAACAAGTAATAAAACACTAGTGCCCCCACCCCTACACCTCCACCCCCACCCCCAACCAGAGAGATAACCATTGCTTTTCCATTGGCCAGTGCTTACAGGAAGAACTAGAAAGCCACAACACCGGACCATGTTCCTGAGGAAATCTCTGCCAGCTAATAATTCTGTAAAAATTTAAGGCACCCAGGCAACTGAAAAAACAATCAGAATTATATTTCATTGAAATGAACTACACATTTTTCATAATTGTGACTCATTATGAACCCAAAGCCAAACCCAAAGACCTTAAGATCCATCCAGTGAACCCTAAGTTCCCCCAAGACTTGCCCTGAGCCAGCTAGGTTCTGATGCTCTAAACAAGGAAGGCAGACCTGCTGTATACTGCTGGGCAGATTGGACAGTGCATGCTGGGGACACAGCTCCCAAAGCCTGAGGTATATGAGAGAAGATACAGATGTATTCCAAGGGGCCTGCTTGCCGAGCCCACGATGGGTTTATATCTCTCTAGCATCTACAGTGTAACCTTTCTGAACCTCCAGAATGCCGTGATTTTGTGAACTGCATTACAGTAGGATTCTACTGACAGCCTTGGGCAATGACTACTTTAAAGGCTCCAGATCTTTTTCTTCATGCTTCAAGTCATTTAAACTTTGCAATAACCATATCTATTAGTGTGCTTTGTATTATTATAAGAAGATGCCTGAGGCCGGGCAATTTATAAAGAGGGTTATTTGGTCCCTGGAACACCATGGCACTAGCATCCTGGCAAGGATCCCCTTGCTGCATCACAACCCAGCGAAGAAGCAGAAAGAGAAAAACTGTCCAAGGAGGCACATTTGTGAGGAAGAAGGCAGGAGATTGGAGAGACTGGTTCGTTCTGACTCTAACAACTTGCTGTCTTGGGAATGAATCTACTTCTATTAGACCCAACCCACTCCCTTAAGCCCAATATTAATCCATCCAGAGGGTAGAATTCCATGACCTAATTACCCTCCACCAGGCACACCTCATCTCATCTCCTAGCCCAGGCTGACCTTGTACTTGGCATCATCCTACCTGTGTGTCCCGACTACTGGAACTGCTGGTGTGGACCACCACATCCTGGAAAATATGCCTTCCCCCATCTCTGGTGTCAGGATCCAGCCTAAGCCCTTGGTCATGCTGGGCAAGCTCTCTAGCATCGATTCCTCCTCCCCTAGGACTAGACCTTAGCTTTTTAGAGGATCTACAATCTTAGCACACCATACTTGGGGCAAGTCACTTCCAAACCAAAGCATCTTGTAAGATGGGTGTTAGTCCCACCACCTTTTAAACAACAGATGAAGCAACAGGTCCAGAAAAATTAAGCGCTTCTTGTAAGCCATGCAGCTGCTAATTGTAGGGACTGGACAAAGGCAGATGTTCTACCACATCCCATGTGATGTGGGTCTGGAAATCTGATGGGATGGCAAGATTCTAAAGAAAGGACAAGATAAACATAAAGGACATGCAGGGAGGGTCAGGTGGGCTGTGCTGGCTCTGATGGAGGGCACTGACTACCCCAACAATCTGGACCTTCATCGAGTGTGTTATGCACAGCACAGGGGATGGATCAGCCAGTCTCAGCAGGAGGTCTCTGTAGGCCGACAGTCTACAGTCTCAGGCTGTAAATGTCCCGGAGGAGGAAGCTTCAGTTGTTGGCTTTTGCACACAGTGGTCAATTGTGTGTAAATACTCAACACTGTCAACACTCACGCTCAGAACGGAGGAAGGCTCTGTCAGTTCTCAGCCTGAATGATACAGGGAAGACTCTCCTAATTTCCCACAGTCTAAGGCCTTGGCCCTTGACATGGCCGGACTCACGTCAACAATGCGTATTCATTCAGCACTTCGTCTACTTTCCACACTAACTAGTCCGCTTCAGCTCCCCACAGGTGTTTCGGCTCTCTAGCTCAATTCACAGTCACTATGTGACATCCATTCTAGTCCAAGGTACCTGAAGGCAGCAGGTAAAAAAGCGGGGAGGGGATTTTTGTTATGGTTTTGATATTTGATGAAGAATCACCCCAAAGTCTCTTGTGTTGAAGGCTTGGTTCCCGGTGGGTAGCACTGTGGAGAAGTGTTGGGATCATGAGGGCTTCGACCTAATGAATGGGTTAAAAATACAGATGGCTTCTCAGTTTGAGGGCACGATTGGGCGGCTGTGGGAACGAGGAGGCAGCGCCTCGGTGGAGGAAGTAGGTCACTAGGAGGATGACCATGGAAGGTGTCCTAAGCCTCTGGCTGCCAGAAGACAAGCGGCCTTCCTCTGTCACGGCTTTCTGCCGTCATGTGGCTGCCTTGTCACAGGTAGGGCAGCAATGGAGCCAGCTGACCGTGCACTGGAGCCTCTGAAGCAAAAGGCCGAGATAAATCCTTCCTCAGACATTTGTCCACAGCAACGGGAAGTGACAGCCCAGACCGACTGTCACGGCAGGAGCAATGCAAAGTGACAGTCACGACTGACGTCACAACAGGTGTTCAGAGCGAGCCAGTCCAGCTGACCAAGGGCCGGCCAGTCTGCACTCCGTGCAGGCGCTCAGCTCTCTGAACGTTTTGCTTTCAGAGGCGTGTAGACAAATTGGATATGATTCACAGGAGGCTCATCACTACAGTAAGGGATCTGGAGTTTAGTCAGTAATAAACTCACACTGGGGGCCTAACTATATGAAGTAGCTTACTTGAATTATTTTATTTATGCCTTTGTAACTGTTTATGAGATAACTCCTGATATTATAGAGAAAGACAGAGAAGGAAATGGAGGCACAGAGAGGCCATAACAATAACCTTCGCAGTCCCCGTGAGCCCCTAGGAGCCCAGGTTAGTTGATTTTGTGGGTTTTCTTGTGGTGTCCTTGACCCCTCTGGCTCCCACGGTCCTTTCTCCCTGCTCTTCCGCAGGGTTCTCTGAGCTCCACCTCTGGGTTGCCTCACCCAGCCTGAACAGGAGAGGAGGTGCCTACTCTTTCTGCAACTTGATATGCCACAGCTGGCTGATATCCACGGGCGGCCTGCCCTTGTCTGAAGAGAAAGGAGGAGGGTGGCTGGGTGGGGGAGGACAGAGGAGGTTGAGGGGAGGAACTGGGAGGAGTGGGGGGAGGGAGGAGAAACTGTGATTGGGTTGGCAAAAAATTAATTAATTAAGTAATTAATTAAAACAAAATAGCCTTTCCACACATGGCTAATACCTGTCAGGACCATGTTAGTGCACATCAGTCTACTTTAAACCAGTGTTTTCAAGAATCACTGAAGGGTTCCATTAAAACACAGATGCTGAGCCGGCAGTTCTGGAGGTGAGGGGACTGGTCCACATGTTCCCAGACCCCAGGTGGTGCCACTGGGCCACAGATGAGCAGTGGGGCTTCTGAATGCTCTGAGGCCCAAGTGGGCAGTGATGGGAAGAGCCAAGGGCGCCTCAGGCAGCTCAGTGGGGTGGATCTGAGTAGCACGGTTATCCTCAAACGTTCAGGGATCCCGAGAGCAAATCAGATTTAACTTGTAGGGTCCTCAAGAACAAAATGATACAAGCGTGTCTTTATTTCCAGCCTTGGACCTTGACTTTGACCTTCAGACTTCTATACCCAACTATATGCAGAGGTAGCACAGGCTATCCTTAAGGCAGCTCGAACTTAGTATGTCAAATTATCCATCCTCCCCACTTTTCTACTTCCCCCACTCACATTAGGAACTTGGAACCACCAGTTCCTAGTCATCAGGCTCCATCGCTCTGGTTTCCTGTTTCAACAGCACAACTGGCTTCTCTCCAGCTCCGTCCTTCCCTCTCCTACCGGCTCCAGGCCTGCATTTCCCCAAGGATGATAATGACTACATTTGACACATCTGACAGTCTTCACACCTCTGTCCACACATGGCTGCCAGGGTGAGCTCTGGGGTCCATTTCTTACCCCACACCTCCTTGGTTTAACACTCACCGGTGGCTCTGTTTTCAGGATGGGACTCCGTCTCCTCTGAACAACCAACGCCCTCCTAAACGGAGCTTGCTCCCTGTGGTTTTCCTGTGTTCATTCTCTTCCATGCCCATCTTGCCTGTTGACTCCTAGTAACACCCCAAACTCTGTGTGTTCCTCTTCCCCTCATCTAGGCTGACTCCACTATCTGGAAAGATCTTTGTCTGCCAATCCTACTCATTCAATGTTCATAATGATGCTTCTCCCAGAGGGAACACTGAGTTCCCTCTTTGAGTTCCCACATGTGTACACTTTTATTTTCTGCCTAACTACTGTATGTTTAATATAGTAAGCCTACTACTAAAATGATTTGGGAGTATATCTGTCTCTCTCTTACATGAACCAACTGTTATAAGCAGTCATCTACAAATATTGCTGATATAAAGTTACTTGTTTTTAAAAACCACCTTGGGGTTCTCTTTGACTTCTCTTTACATCTGTGTGTAATCTAATAAGCCCCAGTGGTTCTTTCTTGGGGGTCTATCTGGAGCCTAACCACTTCTCATTGGCTGCCTGGAGAGCCTCAGCAAACTGCTAATGGTCATTCACTCTCCTTCCTTACCTTCAGGTTCCTACTTGGTAGCTAGGGCAAAGCTCTGACCACACCAGTTAGCTGTATTACACCTCTGTGCCTGCCCTCCAGAAGTTTCCCAGCACACCGAGAATGAAATCCAAAGCCCTCAGCAGGGCTCTTAATAGTTTTCCTGACCCAGTGTTCCCTTTTCTTTCACACACATCCCTCTTCAGCCATCTCGGCCTTTGTACTCTTAACCAGGTTTGTAAGCAGGCACCACCCCTTCAGAACTCAGCTCTTGGTGTTCTTCCATCAGAATGCTTTCCCAGAGAAACACAGGTGTCCTCTCGCTCTTCAGCCATGTCTCTATCCAAAGTCAACCTCCCAAGATGGTCTTCCATGACCGTCCTTTAAAAACTCTGTTTTCTGTTGCTTTCATGACATAGCATTTGATACTGCATTCTTTATAAAGAAAAGAGGTTTATTTGGACTTTGTGGTTCTGAAGATAGGGAAGTCTAACATCAGCCAGCTGCATCAGATGAAGGTCTTGTGATGCTCTAACTCCTAGTAGAGGGGGACATCAAAGGAGGCAAGGCAGAGTCCACACTGTAGCCAACCCATCCCCTGGGAGAGGCAGGAATCCACATAGGGTGCCACCTCATGACCAAATCCTCCCATCTCTCAGCACTGCTATAGCGAGGAATTAATATTCTATTGCATGGCCTGTTAGGCAATCTCTTGATTTGTAACAATCATATAAGTTTTGCTTTTTAAATTGTACATTTCATCCATTAGTATCTACATTCCTGGGAAATAAGGATTTTTGTCTTGTTCTTTATTGTATCCAGGCCCTAGAACAACCCACAGCAGGTACTCAGTGACGACCTGTGACTGGAAGCTCCAGGGAGACACTGTTAAGTTCATTAGAAAGACAGACTTCCCGTCAGTGGGTCCTGAAGATGACTTGGCTTTGGATGGAACAGATCAACAGGCATGAAGAGCTTTGGTTCACATAAGATGAACAAGAATTCTCTCATGCACATGTGTACAGGGACTCAGTGCCTGTGGGGAGCAAGAGAAGTCTTTATATTAAGGAGTCAGCTATTATCACTCTCATTTACTTGCTTGGATCTTCGGGGAGCCATGATAGGATGCCTGGAGCTTCTTGAAGAAGTCTAGATGCTCCCAAAGCCACTGTTAAGTGTTTTCCAACATACAATGGTTTTTTTTTTTTTCATTTTTTAAGGAAATACCTGGTGATGCCAAAACTGTATACAGAAGAAGAAGGAAGAAAACCACAGAAAGGTTATTGGAGGGATTCACTATAAAACACAGATGGGTTAGTAAAGGACTCATTCTTAATATTTTATTGAATCTTTTGTCTGTTTTTAATTTTTTTGCTTTTATTTTATAGAACACACATGTTCCTGTATTAATTATTGCTGAAGAACAAATTACATCCAAACATGGTATCTTAGAAAAGCCATATTCACACCTGGGTTCTCAGTTCAGTTGGTTTCTGCCTCAGTTGGTGGTTCCACTCAGAGTTGTTCATGTGACTGTTGTCAGGCTAGACCTGGGCTACACACGTGCTCACAGTCTGTCTGGTGCCTGCGCTCGATTCAAGTGCATCTAAGGCTCCTCAGACATCTTTATCCCTTTGTGGTCAGATCATATGGTCTTCCCAGGACAAGCTTCGGAGCTCTCAGGGACATGGAGATGATGGCACAGGATTCTAAAAGCCGTCCCCCCGTCCCCTCCCCCGCCCCCTCCCCCATCCCCTCTGAGAGACAGCCAGGCAGAGATCGTTTAGGGAGCCTTGGCAGTGACTAGCAAGATGGGAGAGCGCTCCACTTAGCTTCACTCCATTGATTCCATTGATGCAGATTTCATTTAGTTTTACAAATGGGAACGGAATGACCACCAGAGGCAGGGTACCATGTACTGTGCTGGGCACCTAAAGATGAATTAGGCACAGTTACCCCTTTCAGTTTATCTCAGTGTGAAAGATGCTACCATATGCTGTTATTTTCTTTAAGTTTTATGCTAATTACTTCAATAACGGATCTGACAGTCATTGGATATTCCATAGAGGTTTAATGAATTAATTCTTGCAAAGCACTGAGCCTGAAGCTTGCTCATAAGAAGGGCTCTATAAGTGTCAAGATTTCTGGGTTAACTTCCTGTTTCCGCTCAGATATACCCTTGAGGTTCCCTTCACCTGTTCTGTAATTTAGGGAGCTACATTCTCTGGGCTCCCTTACCCTAAAACTCCCAGGAAGGTTCAGCCGTTGGAGGTGCTGGTGCAAGATGAGAAAACAGAATTTAGAGACAGGTTGGGATATTTTTATTCCCTTTCTCTGCATCCTGGGCATTCCCCAGTGTCTCTAGTTCAGATCCGGATGTGGTTTTATCTCCTGCAAGACAGCCTCCTTCTGTTCCTCCATCCCTAGCAGCTTCCCACCATGTTTAATCTCCAAGCTGCCCTCTGGGCCTCTGGTTTCTCACCACAGCCATCAACTGTAGCGCTCATTTTCTGTAATGAATCCCTTTGGAGGGAAAGACCTCAAGTACTTCCTGTCTCTCTGAAAGAGTGAGTTGTTAACATCAATGTCACTGTCCCGTGTAGGTGAGCGACAACTCCATTGCAAGAGTGCTGTTATTATGCTCATTTTATATTAAGACAAAGAAACCTAGGCAGATGGAGACCAAGTAACTTGGAGTGCCACAGATTTAGCGAGTGATGGAGCTGGGACATGAACTTGGATGTGTCTGTCTTTGGTTAGGTATGTACTGAGCACAGGTAAAACCTCCTTCAACCCAGTCTCTGGAGAAGGGCGCCTCTGCATATCCTGGGAAGTCCTCCTCCTCCTGGGAATCTTTCTAAGCCATTTCGTTATGAAGTTCCTCTTCATGGGAACTCATAAATGAATAATCTATATGTGGTCCATTTCTACCTGGCCTGCATGAGTGATTTATTGGTGATTTAGAAAGCTTTGCTATCTAATGTGCATTCATAGAAAGGTAGGTTATTAAACGCAGGGTTTGTGGTCAGGTCCATAAAACACTGAGTGCCAGACCCCTGCAGTGAATGTAGCCTTGAGTGCTACAGTGTTTTCCCACTGTCTCTAGGGTCACTGACAATAACTTTTTATAAAAAGTCATTCATAACAGTCTGAAGAGTGCCATTCTATGCAGAAGACAGTCAAAATAGCTGCCTTTGAGTGTGTGTGGGGAGGACAGTTTATAAAGGGGAAAATTACTATTGTTCCCTAGAGCCAGGTATGAGAAATGCAACATCTGATTAATCTCAGACACAAAATAAGAAGCATTAAAGATCCCTGTAGTCCAGAAAAACATTAAACTGGGATATTGATGGGAAATGACTTTGGTTCAGAACACTGGGATTTTCATTTACAATAGAGATCATGGCTGTTACCAAGATGATATTTAACCCTTTTAATCACACATCCACTCTAGGGATTTATGACTTAGAGGTACAAATTCAGGGGCGAGTTGATCCTTCGGGACTTTTTAACAACCTTGGCAATTGCGATTAGTCTGACGGAGCCGGTCATGGGTAGTTCTGCCTTCCAGGGCTCCAGCTATGAAACTTACCTTTGCTCAGCCACCCAAGTGATTTAGCCAGTCTTCCGGTCTGATGCTGCCACTGTAAGCGATGTCAGATGAGGTCTTCCAGTGAGGATGTTTGAAGAAGGCACTGGTTTCTGGGGGATGCAGTCAGGAGAGAGACGCTGCATCCCTAAATGGCTCACTCCTGCTCCCCAACCCAGAAAGCAAGTGAATCCTCCCTTCACTGTTTCTCAGTTCAGGCTCCTCCCTCTTCAACATCTCTGAAGCCATTGGGTTCAAGGCCATCTCTAGGCATTGATCAGAGAAAGCATCCCATGGCGTTCACTCACCACTTGCAGTTTCATTCCAGATTTGTGAATGTGGAACACTGCAGCACATCTATTTTCATTTTATCTGGAGTGAGGTGACCTGCTAAGTCTGGAGGAATTCCAAGGGACTGAAGTAAAAGCCAGAGCAAGCCAAAGAGGGGTCTCATGAACCCCAAGTTTCAGCCTGCTGGGAGATGACTCACTCAAGTGCTTGCTGTCTGGGTCTGAGGACTTGAGTGTGATCCCCAGCACCCATATTTGTTTGCTTGTTAAAGCTAAGAGTGATGGTTCATGTTTGAAATCCAAGCACTGGGAAGGGGCAGACAGACATATCCCTGGGGTTCACTCACTGGCCAGTCACCCCCTCATTTCCTTAGTAAGCACCAGGCCAGAGAGGCTGTCCACAAAACAAAAGATGGATGGCTCCTGAAGAATGACTCTAAGAGTGAGCCCAGCCTCCTCACGCACGTGTACACAATGCATGCACAAATGCACACTGACCTCCACACAGATTCTGAGCTTTCACAACCTGGCAAGGGATGCAAGCCTGTGCTTGAACAAGGCTTGAAAGGCAGGCTCACTGTGCTGACCTTTCAGAATCTCTGCCTCTTTATCAATAATGCAAACACCAGTTCACTGTGCAGAGCAGGTATGGCGCTTAAAACTCCCAGAGATCAGGATATATCCCCACTGTGATTTCAGAGAATAAATACAGAGAAGGAGGCCCGAGCAGCAGGCAGGCAGCAGCCAGCAGCTAGCATCTTGCCTTGAGCTCCTGGTGCCCAGACTGACCCTGGTCGTAGGTAAGAAATAATTACTGAAAAGCAAAAAGAAACTATTATTTTACTCCCACGAAACCATGTCAGATTTTAGCACCTAATACATAAATTTTCCAACTTTCAGATCACAAAGAGTGGGAGGAAAAGGTGTCCAGGCTGATGAGATTGAGCTCATGTCTCACATTAAGAGCAGAGTTCATGAGGACTTGGTAAGAACAAGGCTTCGCCATAGTGGCCAGCAATTATTCATAAATAGAAATTCTTTTTACAAGAATCCAACACACAATGAACTAGAATCTTCTAGTCCCACTTCCAAATGCCTTTTGATTGGCTCAGCCAAAGGTATATAGCCACACTTGTCTCATAAGCTTGGGAGTGGTGATATGGCTACCTGGAACCCATCTCTTTGGCTGATGGGGCAGGATAGGGTCTTTATACTGAACAGAACCATGGTGTGTGTTTTATAATTGTCTTGTAAATTAAGAAGATCTGGGCAGTGATTTCCATTCTCAGAATATCACTATGCCAATGTGACAGCCTCCCTTAAATTCTCCATTTTCTTTCTTTTAAAAAATGTCTTTTAAAAAGTGTGTGTGTGTGTGTTTGAGGTGGTAGTGATGTGTGTATAGCATGCATGTGGATGTAGCACGCATGTCAGAGGGATGGTTCTCTCTCTCTGTCATGTGGGTTCCGTGGATTGAGTAAGCACCTCTACCTGCTGAGATCTCTTGGCAGCCCAATCCCCACTTTCTAGTTTAATTCTACTCTCAGAATTCAGGACACCAACTGCTGGATGTACACAAGGCTAAGGATCCACATCTGAGTTGTTGAATTTGCAACATGGCTATATATTTCTCTGCAACCATCACTGGGATCATCATCAGTTAGATTCACCAAGATGGTGGCCAGGTTACATGAATCACCCAGTGATTACAGTCATCAAAGACCCAGAAATTGCGAGTCTTTTGTTCTTAGGGCCTTCTTGACTGGGATTATCTTTACATAATCCAGCGACTGAAATCCTGTTTGGAATTCTTAGGGTATAACAACTGTCAAAACCCATTGTACCCAGCCTCCCACGATGCTGACGAGTTTAAACCACCAGCTTTACCATGAGATACAGATACAATTTGAATTTGAATTTTGGATACCAAAAGAAAAATGTTAACAAATGCAGTGCCAAAAGGCATTTCGTTCACACGAAAATATTTATTGTTTACCTTAAAATAAGATTAAACCAGAGCTTGTCCTGCAGTTTTTAAAAATTTACTTCTACTTTTAATTATGCAAATGAGTGTGTGTCTCTGTGCGGGCGTGCGACTCTGAGTGTAGGTGGCCGTGGAACGTGTTGAATCCCTTGGAGATGGAGTTCTGGGAGGTTGCCAGCCTCCTGCCCTCAGTGCTGGGAATGGAACTCAGGTACTTTGCAAGAGCACCATAGTCTCTTAAGCTCTGCAGACCCCACATGTCCCGCCTTTCTGTCTAGCATCCCACTTCAGTTTTGTTCAGGGACAGTCCCTTCTTTCACACTTTTAAAATTCTGCTGCCCATTGGTTGGCTGTTTCTATTTTCTTTTTTATTCCTCATTAAATTGTGTGATACTTGAGTGTAGAATCGCCCTATGTTATCCTTTTATTTCCCACACCACCTAAGGGAATATCTTACACACCATAGAAATTAATAGCTGAGTTAGGAATGGAATGTTTTCTGCACATGGACCTTTGACTATCACATAAATGAGATACACAAAAATCAAAACTCCTCCCTCAAATCATTGCGAAAGACGTGCTTATTTGAGCAGTTAAGAACAAGCCTCTGGATGTCTTACATATCATATAAAAACTAAGCTATACAGGCATTGTATGAAGTGGATAGTATAGCCCACTTCGCAGATGAGAACACTGAGGATGCAAGGGCAGTGTGCTTAAACTCCCAGTGCTAGTAATGGGCAGACTCAGGATTCATACCGCAGATATGTCTAACTCTAAGTTCTAGAACTTGAGTCTAATACTAAAGAGAGACCGCACAGACCTTTGTTTTCAGTGATTCAATGGGGCCAGGAGGACATTTCTCTTTTGTACATAAATCAGTCCAGGGAGATAGGCAGATCCACTTCTGAGGTCACCGAGGACTTGGCTCCTCTCTCCTGCCTTTCTACCATCCTCTTCTTGCATGTGATGTCTACTTAACGTCTACAATCCAGGCTACGGAGCTGGAAAAGCAGGAAGTGAAGGGCAGTGTAACTTCCTGGAAAGGTGTTGTCTAGCTTTTGTTCACACGTCTTTCCACTCACAGCCATTGGTCAGAACTTAGGACAGAGCCATCCTGGCTTCCAGGGAAGCTGGGAAATATAATTATTTTCCATATATAATTAGTTGTCCCTAAGCCCTGCCAAAGTTCAAGGAGTGTCTTAGAACCCCCAGAGTCTCTGTGCTGGCCACCATGGAGAAGAGTGTGGAGGAGGCGCTGGGCGGGAGCCATGTAGACGGAGAGGTGAGCGTGTGCAGAAAGTCACAGGACACGGGCAGACAGGGCTGAGTTTTCAGTCTCGGGGGGTGAGAGGGCTGCTGCAGTGAACGCTTGCTCTTTTTGTTTTCATTGTCTGAGAACGTTGGAATCAAATATGTGTTTTGGTCAAATCTACCCCCACTCCAGATCCTCCACGACTCCCACTATTTTATCCCCCAACTCCATGTCGTCTTTTTTAAATCTACCGAGTGCTGCCAGCACGTCCGTGGGTGTAGGGCCATCTCCTGGAACACGGGCAGCCTATGGGGGCCTCATCCAAAGAAAACTGACACTCTTTACCCCAGAAGCCATTCACTGCCAGTAGCTCCTCAGCTAAAGGTAGGACTTCTTGGCCCCTTCCCCACCCATGATAAATTTTGGCTGATTTAACATTACACAGGTGTTATGAGTGCAGTCACAGTGAGTGTCCGTGTGCAATGGCCCCGCCATGTCCACATTTGCTCTTCTTTCTTGGCCATCCTCTCTGTGCTGGAGAAGTTCCCCACTTCCTGAAACTACTGCCTCCCAATGGTCACTCCTGCCCCCACCCTTTGAAGGATCCAGGAACTTGCTTTTCTAGCCTCCTTGGTATCCAGGGCAATGGAACGGATCTGCATAGCGAACAGTAACTCGTGAAGCACTAGAGAATCCACTCTGGAGATGGTGACAATCCCTCTATCTGTAAGAGGCTGCTGAATCAGGGGTTCCACAGTTGCAGTGACCATCACTGCTGGGGTAAACTGGAGAGGCTGTGCCCTGGGGTGGCAGCCATGTGCCTGTGGTAGACAGCGTAACTACCTCCATTCTTCACTTTTTCCCATACTAGACTCGTGATTCTACAAGTGTGCTGTGACAATGCACAGTCTACATTCTGGACTGTCCGACCCTTTCCAAGCTGTAGACTGTAGCTGGACAGGACAGCATCATCCCGGCTCTTGAGGAAGGGCTTCAAGAAGCATGGTGAATGAACTCCTGTTGGTCCACTTGAGCCTCTCCCTTCTGCATGAGAAGTGTGCTCCATATAGCCAATGACCCTGCAGGCTGACCCTGGAATAAAGAATCAAAGCTTCCCCAGGCCCTAGCCAAGGCTGGCCAAGCCCAGCAAGCTTGGTCTAACGTCAGTGAGGTTTGTGGTTGGGGTTGCAGAGTAGTTTTTCATGTGACATTGCCACAGCAGAGACCTGACAATAGTCTCCCTGCTGGGCTGCTGGGGAGGTGATTTGGAGCTATGGGGGCATTGATTGCCACCTGCTATTCTGATGCCTTGTGGTCTGAAGTCAAATACCCAGCAATTGCCGTGGGGCTGGTTGTTCCTGGTTATGTGGCTACCAAATCTGCTTCTCTAGCCTTTCTGCAGGGCCTGTGGTGTCTGATACCCTTGGATACATTCTTTTTTCTTTTTCTTTTTTTTATGAAATGGGAGTAAGTTATGCAACTCAAAACCCTGACTACCTGAGGATCAGCAAGTATGAGAGTCCTGGAGAAGTGGCTCTCCCTCTCTCAGTGTCAGGGTTTCAAATTGGCTGCATGAAAGTGTTTCAGTATTTGCTGTCTTTGAGTTAAAACATAAACACGAGAACTCTAAGTCTACATTTCTTAAATTTGGCACACTACTCCAGACCCTTCTCTCGGTGCTCCTGGGCAGACTTATTTTTTTCTTTCAGACCAGTGAAAAGAAGACTTGGTTGTGACCCAAGAGACACAGACTGCAACCCCAGGAGTGCAAACAAGCTTTGTGACCTTGGAAGCATCATTCCTTCCTTGGGTCTTATTTTCCTCTATCCACTCATTTTTTAATAATAGCTGCTGGCTTCTGTCTTGGGGGAAAGAGATGATAGGGGCATGTCATTGGAAGCCACAAGCTCTAAACAAGGTGCTGTGTATGTGTGTCTGTCTCTCAGGTGATGTGCCAATGTACTCATAAGCACATACAGTAGTCTGGAAGGAACTATGCAAGCACATTGATTGTGGGGGTTTGAGTAGGAACGGCCCCCACAGGCTCATGGATTTGAAGGCTTGGTCACCAGGGTGTGGCACTATTAGGAGGTGTGGCCTTGTTGGAGGAAGTGTGTCACTGGGGGGTGGGGGGGCAGGCTTTGAGGTTTCAGATGCTCAAGCCAGGCCCAGTGTCACTCTTTCTTCCTGCTGCCCACGGGTCTGGATGCAGAACTCTCAGCTACCTCTCCATCTCTACGTGTGCCTGTGTGCCATCATCCTTTCCGCCATGATGATAATGGACTAAACTGTAAACCAGCCGCAACTAAATGTTTTCCTTTATAAGAGCTGCTGTGGTCATGGTGTCTCTTCACAGCAACAGCACACTGACTAAGGCACATGATAACTGTGGCTTACTCAGGACTGTAAGATTATGAGTGATTTGAATAGCCTTTTATAAATGCTCCTGCATTTCCCATGTTTTTATAATGAGCATGTATTACCTTGGTAATGAGAAGAGGTTTTTTGTTGTTGTTGTTGTTGTTTTAAAGTCTCTAATGTGCTGTGTTAATAGGATATTTATCATAGGACATTTTCTGGAAAGGACTTTGGCTGAAAGTGGGACTTCTTTACAAATTAAAGTAGACACAAGGAAGGACAAAGGGAATGAGGAGGAGAAACTGGGGGACAGGGTAGCAGGGAAGTGCCCCGAGGCAGCCAGGGCACTAACCACTTATAAGGAAGAGAAGGATGGTGTCTTAGCTAGGATTACTGTTGCTGTGATGAAGCACCATGACCAGAAGCAACTGGGGAGAAAGGGTTTATTTCACTCACAGTTCCATGTAACAGTTCATCATCAAAAGCAGTGAGGGCAGGAACTCACACAGGGCAGGAACCTGGAGGCAGGAGCTGATGCAAAGGCCATGGAGGGGAGCTGCTTCCTGGCTTGCTCCTCATGGCTTGCTCAGCCTGCCTTCTTAAGAACCCAGGATCATCAGCCCAGGGAGGGATCTACCCACAATGGGCCAGGCCCTCCCCCACCAATCACCAGTTAAGAAAATGCCCTACAGGCTTGCCTACGGGCTGGTCTTAGGGAGGCATTTTCTTAATTGAGGTTCCCTCTTTTCAGATGACTTTAGCTTGTGTCAAGTTGGCATAAAATGAACCAGCACAACTGATCCCTTGTCAACTTGACACAAACACATCACGGTTAAGCCACAACCTTTCCTTTCCTGTTCATCCCCAAGATGATATATTAATATCAATATCACAATAAAACATTTTACAAACTTAAAAAGTCCCATAGTCTTTACAAATTCAAATACTTTCAAGTTCAGTCTTTTTAAAATTCAAAGTCTCTCTGGGCAGTGGTGGCGCATGCCTTTAATGCCAGCACTTGGGAAGGAGAGGCAGGCAGATCTCTGAGTTCGAGGCCAGCCTAGTATACAAAGTGAGCTTCAGGACAGCCACACAGTAAAACTCTGTCTTGAAAAACAGAACAACAGCAACAACAAAATTCAAGGTCTCTTTCAAAACCCAAAATCGCTGTAAGAAGTTCAGTCTCTCAACTTTGGGCTCCTAAACAATCAAAAATAAATTAAATCTAGTCTTACTTCACGAGGGAAGAACCATAGCACAATCATTATCAGCACAAAACCAAACCAAACTCCCAACAGTGTGAATAAGTCAACGCTCAATGTCTGGGATCCACTCGCCATCTTCTGGGCTCCTCCAAAGGGTTTGGGTCACTTCTCCAGCTCTGCCCTCTGCAGCACACACAGCTTGCCTTCTAGGCTCAGGCTGACTCCACTCCACTGCTGCTGTTGTTCTTGGTGGTCATCCCATGGCACTGGCATCTCCAAAACTGCTGGGGTCTTCTGCTCTCCATGACCCCTTCATACCTTCAAAACCAGTACCACCTAGATGACTGGTATACTACCAAGTTTGGCTGCCAGCTTTGGCTGCCTCTGAAACACAGATTCTGTGTACTGACTCTTATGAAACACTTCCCAGAAGATTTCACCTCAGTGATGCTGGTCTCTTCTTAATCACTGCTAATTTTTCAGCTCCAGATAACCAGCATCGATTATACCAGTAAAACAAAGGCTTCCCTTCAGTGGTGCTGGTCTCTTGCTAATCATGGCTAACTCTTCAGTCCCAGCTAACCAGAACAATAGAATCTTAATTCAAAATAGCAAATGTCCCTGATAGAGTCTTTAACTTCCCTCTGAAACTTCACAAGGCCTGGTATTTTATGTGGGCTATCTCATTTATGACCTACATCAGAACTAAGGTAGATACGATTGTCTCCACTTTAGAGGAAAAAACTACGGCTTGGTATGTTCAACTTACTTGCAAGAATGAAGGGCAAGAGAGTTTAATTTGTCTGGTTCAAGTCCATCTACTTCATGCCTTGCAGTATAACACCAAGGGCAGAGGCAGAGAAGAGCAGAACATTCCACTAGGGAAAACCAGAGAGATCTTCATAGAAGAGGGGACCCTTGAGCTGTGTTCTTGAAGGGTGAGCAGGAGTCTGTGAGGACAAGGATACAGGAAGGGCGTGCCAGGCAGGGGAGCAGAATGTGGAGGCAAGGGGTGGGGAAACCATGTGGCTTCTGAGATCCCAGATATTCTGGTCCTCACTGAAAGTGAGGGGCCAGCAGGAGCAGCTGTGAAGGATGAAAGGCCTGTTAAGACTTTGGCTCAGCCTCTCTTACACCTGGTGGCTTCTTTTCAGAATCAATCACAGCCATGAGGTGACGCCAGCAGGCAAGGCTGAACCATCAGGGGTCCCTCAGGGCCTCCTGCTTCCAGCCCATTTAGGCCTCTTTTCCAAAGAGGAGAATTGAGTCTTTTCCAGAATATTCCCTAGTGAACTTTGAAGGCAGCCTGTCTGGGTGCCAGAGAAAGCAGCTGGGTTGGAATGCGAGAGGAAAAGTTTTGGCAATACAAGACAAAAGTCTTTTATTACCTCAAGCGCATGATGGTCAAGGCTGCAGCCTTTGCCAATTGCAAGACTTGAAGCCTGGCTTCTCCAAATTACCGACTGTGTGACCTCAAGGGTGGTACTTCCTGCTCTGTCCCATCTCAGTTACCTTTCTGTTGCTGTGACAAAACACCATGACCAAGGCAACTTATAAAAGAAAGCGTTTAGTTTATGGCTCACAGTTCCGGAGGGTTGGAGTCCATGACCATCATGGTGGGGAGAGTGGCTGCAGGCAGGAAGGCGTGGTGCTGGAGAAGTAGCTGAGAGCTCACATCAGATCCACAAGCAAGAGGCAGAGCAAGCCAGAGTGGGAATGGCATGGGCTTTGAAAACCTTAAAGGCCGCCCCCAGTGGCACACTCCTGATCTTTCCCAAACAGTTCCACCTACTGGGGACCAAGCATTCAAATATGTGAGTCTATCAGGCCTGTTCTCATTCAAACCACCACATGCCCCTTAAACATGTCACACATCTAAGCACCATCAGACATGTTTCTTAGGCTACTTTCGAAGATTAAATGAAGCCATGAAAGATGTGCAGGTAACACTGAGTGGATGGTGAACCCAGAAGTCATCACGGCTAACTCATCCAGCATCCATTTAGCAAAGGAGTATTGAGAATTTTCTCATGCTCAGTGCTGGCTCATCACCGTGAAGAGGACATGTCATGTACATGCCTCCCTGCAGCTAATAGTCTAGAGAGGAAAGCGGAAATAACACACACAAGCCCAAAATAATGAATCTTATGCAGTTAATAATATGGTGGAGAGTGACTACTGTGTGTGAGTGTGCACACGAATACCTGTGTGGGCTTTAGCTACGAGACACAGCAAGCCTTGAAGGGCTGACATTTGAGCAGAGATAAGGATCCAAGGAGCTAATGTCATGAAAATACAGGACAAAATGATTCAACAATATATTCCAGGTGGTACAAGAAAGGCAAGAGGCTGGATGAAGGAAGAAAATATATTGAAGACTTGCTTAGATTCCCATTGCAAATAAAAAGTTCTTGAGAATTTCACACATGCATGCAACAAAACAGGATCATATTCGCTTACTTCCCCTCTCCAGCTACTCCCAGACCAGTGCAACACCCCTTCCCATCCTCATGCCCTCTTCCTTTTTTATTTCTGTTAAATAATTCACCAAGTCACAGTAGTGCTTCCTATGTGTGCATGGGTGTGGGGCCATCTACCAGAGCACGACACAGAAGATCGCGAGCTCCTCCCTCCCTGTGTGTGTGTGTGTGTGTGTGTGTGTGTGTGTGTGTGTGAAAGCATACACGCATGTGCTGGAATTGTGGCAAGAGCTATACAAGTGTCGTAGCTGTGGAAACAGCCTAACACATTGGACAAACTAATCAAGACTAACTGACAAGTTGCTAAGCAAGTGATCCTAGTACCTCGAAAACATGCTAGAGAAGGGATGTTGTGAATGTTGAGAGAGCTAGTGTGTGTGTGTGTGTGTGCAGTTACACTTGTGTGTGCATATATGTGTAGGTCAGATGACCATCTTGGTTGTTTTTGTATATAATGTGTGTATGAGCACATGTGTATGTGTGTGTGCGTACACCTGTGAGTCATGTGTGTGCACATGTGTATGTGTGCACACCTGCAGGTCCATGTGTGCGCACATGCATAAGTGGACACTGCAGACCCAGGTGCAGAGTCCAGAGGTCAGTGCCAGGTGTCTTCCTTTACCACTCTCCACTCTGGTTTTTGGAGCAGAATCTCCCTGAAACAAAGCTCATCATTAGAGCAGCCGACCCCAGGAGCTGCCTTTCTGCCCTCCACCTCCAGTGCTGGGCTTCTGTACCGGATGTTACATGGATCCTGAGGATCCAAGCCAGATCTTCCCAGAGCAACCCCTTAACCCCGGACCCATCTCCTCAGCCCTCCTCGCCCCCATTTTATTTTGTGGAGACGGGGTCTCTTACCAGCCGGAGCTTTCCCAGTAGGCTAGGCTGGCCACCCAGCACGTAACAGGGGTCTCCAGTCTCCACCTCTCTGGCACTAGGATTACATGTGTGCACCACCAGGCCCTGCTTTTTCACATGGGATTCTGCAGATCAAACTTACACTTGCAAGTCGAGCATTTCACCAGCTGCGCTGTGTCATGTCCCTGTCCCGTCCCGTCCAGTCCTGTCTCCACCCCCCCAACCCCTCACCCCCACCTCGTGCATGGGCAGTTTAATGATCGTGACTGTGGTGATTTGAATGAGAAGGTCCCTCACAGGCTCACGTGTTTGAAGACTTGGTAGCCAGTGGGTGACACTGTTTGGAGCTGTGGTGGTTGTGACACTTAGGAGGTGAAGCCCTGTTGGAGGAAGTCCGTCACTGGAGCTGGGCTCTGAGCTTCCGGTCCTCACTCTCCACTTCCTGTGTGTGGTTGAGATGTGATCGCTAAGCTTCCTGCCTCCTGCTCCTGCCACCCTGCCCTGATGAACCCTCTCTCTCTGAAACTGAGGCAAATAAACTCTTTCTTCCTTAAGTTGCTTTTGGTCATGGTATTTTATCATATAAATAGAAAAGTAACCTACAGTGATCAAAAGTAAGGGCCCCAGAACTAGACTGGAGAGCTCAAATCTACTCTCAGCAATCCCATTTGGGACAAACAGCTCAGCCGCTCTGGGCCAGTTTCCTCATCTAAGACCCGGGAGCCGTTACAGCCTGCCCCATTTGCTGCATGGGCGAAATGAAATGAGTTGATGTTTGCACAGCACACGGAACAGTGCCGAGCAGGGAAGAAGGGCAACGCTTTTGCCGTGATCAAGACTTGCGTTAAACATTTGCTATTGTTTTATTATTAAATTTACACACCCAGGGCAGACATTATCATTCCTGTTGTATGTAAAAATAAGTGAATGTTTGACAAGGAGAAATGACCTCTCCATGACCACATAGCCATCAAGTGGAGGGTTCTGGCTTGAAGTCCTGTGGTGTTTCTGCCTTTAACAATGCTGCTCTAATAAGCAGTGTGTCCAATGGACACAAGAAATGTCCGGGCCTGTGTACACATTTGCAAAGAGCCGATCATCAGCGACCTTCTTGAGCTTGCTTCTGTAGCACAGTGCTTTCTCACAACAGTGGCAGGATCCTGGAAGGAACACAGTGAGCCAGTCATAGGGAAGAGTGCATGGGAATGTGCCTCTGACATGCACAGGCACCTTGTGAGATGATATGGTGATATTTTATTTGTACTGAAATATGATTTTACTTGTATGTTAATAAATAAAGTCGCCTGGGGGTCAGAGCTAATAGCAAGCCATAGCAGAAGTCTGGCAGTGGTAGCACACGCCCTTAATCCCGATCACCTGACAGGCAGATCTCTGTGTGTTCAAGGATACAGCCAGCATTGGAGACACACGCCTTTAATCTCAATACCAACCATAGAGACCTAGAGGTCTGTATAGACAGGTAATGATGAGAAGGTCATGTGGTTGGGTTTACAACCAATGAGAAGGCAGAACAGAAAGTCAATAAAAACACAGACACACAGGAAGTAGGTCTCCTTCTGAGGGGAAGGACGGCAGCAGCAGAAAGGGTAAGAAGACAGTTTTGTCTCAGCTCTTAGCTACTGCTCTGACCTCTTGGGCTTTTAACTCTGCATTTGGCTCTGTCTTTAATAAGACTGTTACATCTATAAGATGAGTCCAGATGAAGGACTCACCTTTTGCTATTTTGAATAAATGACTTCACTCATGAAACACAAATTCATGAATAGCCTCCTAGTTAGCATATTCGTGTGCCCCTCCTACCATTCCCTGGTGCAGTATCAACAGTCTCTGAATTGAAGACATGCTGAATATGTCAGTTTTGAAAATGATCCCTTCCCCATCCCACATGCATGTGCTTCGTGCCTTGGACTCCTCTCCCCAATGACTTGCTCTCCTTTCCTGTCAGTCTCCAGTGACAGGTCCTACACCTTCATTCCACCTCTAATGTTGATTTCTAGGGTCCCTTTATCCTTCCTGGGACCTGCAGCCTCTCCATTCTGCCATGGCGATCTCTGCAGCCCAGTGTAATTATGGCCTTGTGAAGCCCCTCTGCTCCCCCATCCTCTCCAGCTTTGTGTCTGTTTCTTGGCGTGGTGAAGCCCTGATTAAATGCAAGGCTGCCTGCTCTGGCCCAACCTGCAGCTGAATGTGGTGAGACAAAAATAAAACCACACAACTTCCTGCTGGTTTTTGCTTTAAATTCATGACCGGACTTCACAGGATATTTCTCCAATAATATTTCTCCAGTGTGCCTGCTATCTCTCTGTGGAAATGTTCCATCCCTTTTCTTACACACCAAGCTTCCTCTCTTACCTACCAAAGGCCCACACTTCAGCAGCTCTCTCTTCTCTCCTGTGTTATTTCCTCTCTAGACTTGAACAAATGACTTCACTCATAATGCTCAACATTCACTAAGAGCCTGTTCGTTAACACAATCATTTATTTTCCCATCCCCATCACAACAGCAAACGGTGTCTTTCCTATTCATTTGCTGTGTGTGTGTGTGTGTGTGTGTGTGTGTGTGTGTGTGTGTGTGTGTGCGCGCGCGCGCGCGCGCGCTCGCGCGTGCATGCATATTATACTTAACATGATTATGGGCGTGCATGTGTCAGAGCACTTACACATGTGTACACAAACGTGGAAGCCCAAGGTTGATGTTGGGAACCTTTCTCAGTTGCTATCCACATTATTCTTTGAGGCAGTCTCAGTCACACCCAGAGCTGACTGATATGGCTGTCTTGCTCACTAGCTTGCTCTGGGGTTTCCCCACGTTCTGAAGTTGGAATAACAGGCATGCCACCATACCCACCTAGGCTTTATCTAGGTAGTATCAGTTGGGGTTCTCTGGAGGAACAGAACCTATAGAATGAATGAATATATATACATAAATATATGTATACATATATATGTATCATACATAAATATATACAGTAAATTTCCTCTACATAAATATGTATATTATGTATAGGGGATTTATTAATGCCTTACAGGCTGTGGTCCAGCTAGTCCAACAGTGACTGTTTACCAATGGAAGATCCAAGAATCCGGTAATTGTTCAGTCCATGAGGCTGGATGTCTCAGCTGGTCTTCAGTATAAGCTGGAATCCCAAAGAAGTAGGCTCCAATGCCAGTGAAGGAATGGACTTTCCCAGAGAGCAAGAGCAAGCAGGCAAGGAGAGCAACCTGGAAAAGGGAGCAAGCTTCCTTCCATGTCCTTTATACAGGCTGCCAACAAAAGGTGTGGCCTAGATCAAAGGTGGATTTCCACCACAAAGATCTCGATTAGATGTGGGTCTTCCCACTTCAAATGATTTAATTAAGAAAAGAATCCCTCACAGGTGTACCCAGCCATTTGGATTTTAGTTAGTTCCAGATGCAGTCCATTGGACAACCAAGAATAGCCATCACATAGGTTCTGGGGATCTGAAACAGTCCTTCTGCATGGCAACCCCTGATCCATCTCTCCAGGCCCACCTTTTTAACATTAACCTTGATGTGGCTCCATTGCATTACTGATGTTGTCCAACAAACAACACCCCAAATCCAGCAGCTCAAACTAGCCCTCATCTCCTGGTTCTTGCAAGTAAGGAGCTGAGTGTGATTTTGTCTAAAGCCTCTGGTCACAGCTCTCTCAGCAGGTTCCAGTCACTTCATGGATTGATGGGGGATGATGACTCTCAAGGGCACAGCATGGCGGCTGTTGGGAGGCCTTAGTGGCTTGTTGGCTGCTGGCTGACACAAGAGCCTCTTGCCACTTGGGCATTTCCATGGGGCAGGTCTCAACTTGGCACTTATGTCTGTTGTGGTTTGATTGTGAAATGTTCTCCATAAGCTCATGTATTTGACCACTTAGTGTCCAGCTGGTGGTGCTGTTTGGGAAGGAGGTGGAGCCTTCAGGAGGCAGTGTCTTCCTGGAGGAAGTGGATCACTGGGGGGTGGGCCTCGACGTTTTATAGCCTGGCCACACTTCCTGTACAGACTGTGGATAGCAGCTTTCTGCTTCTACCATCATGTTTTCCCAGCTACGACGGACAGTATCCCCTCAAACTGAATGCCAAAATAAACCCTCCCCTCTCCTGAGTTGTTTCTTGAAGTATTCTGTCATGACAATGAGAAATGCAATTAATACACCATCCTTCAAAACCAGAAGCCAAGGGAGTGTTTGAGACAGTCATTATAACCTGGCGTCAGATGTGACACCCATCTCTCTTGCCTCAGCCTCTTGGTGAGAAGCAGCAGAGGGAAGCGAGAACGAATGTGCATGGCTGTGAGGGATGAAACGGCATGGCCACTCGCTTCTCCACGGGCACAGGCCAGTGTCTCCAGTGGGGCCCGCACCCCATGCTGCAGGAGCTCAGTGGGGGTCTGTAGTGCTTCCTTGGGCACTGGCCACAGCAGGCTCCCAGAAGCTCTGGTGAAACAGGAAGGGGGAGCTTGTTCTTTACCTAAGCCTCTCAAGTGTGCACAGTCACCTGGGCACTGCTCAAAATGCAGCTCTCAGGCTCCATGAAGAGCTGATGTGTCCTTTTCCCAGAGTAAGACCTGGGACCCTGAATTCCGAATAAGCTTCCCTGTGATTCCACCAGTGAAGAAGCCACGAGTCCGCTGGAATCGTGACCCTTTTATGACTGAAAACACACGTGACTGGGAAGCTCTCCCATCCACCCAAAGTTTATGGCATGACCTTGGCCACTTCACTGACCTGTCTTATCTGCATTAGTATCTTCAAATATCCGGTAAGATTCAAGTGTGCATATTGTTAAAATTCACTGTATTCATTGCACACGGCATTGTGCTGCATAATGACACATCCATGCCAGAATATATCACGGATTGAACTCCCGTTTCCTCCACCTCTTTCTTCCCCGCTCCATCTCCCACTAGACCTCTGTTCCCCTAGCCAGTTTCATGTCTACTTTCCTGTCCTATGTACACACATGGTTCTATATATCGATATAAAGCCTAAGAACCATCGATGAGAGGAAATAATAGCTTATTTGTCTAAGACTGGCTTAATCCACATAATATGGTCATTTCTGATTATACCCCTTTTCCTGCAAACAACATAACTTGGTCATTCTTCATGGCTGAAGATCTTCCATTCTGCATCTACACCACATTTTCTTTATCTGTTCCTCTGTTGTTGGACACCAAGGTTGGGTCTGTAACTTGGCTGTTGAGAACAGAGCTGCAGCAAAGTGCAGATCCCTGTAATGTGTTGACTTGAAGTCTTCAGGGACATACCCAGGATTGGCAGAACTCGGTCATGCGGCAGACCTCTAGTTTTTTGAGAAAGCCCATAGCGACTTCTACGGTGGCTGGACTAGTCTTTATACACACTAGTGGTGTGTAAGGCTTCCCTCAGGTTTGGCAGTCCCTAGAATCATGCCGGTATAGCCTTGCCATGGTCCACAGGACATCCCTATTGACTGCATCTCAATAGGCTGTACTTCCAGAAGCCTACAAGCCGAGCTATGCAGGAGATGCTCACAGCACCTGGAAGGCACAAGAGAGCCCTGAGAATTGATGACAGGGCCACCCAGGCAACGCCAGCATCTTCCGGGACAGCTGGTGAATGCTGCTTCCCGTTGACTCCTGGGACAGGGCCAGAGGCCTCGGCTTTTGGATGGGCAGTCTCCTGTGAACCCCTCTGCCAGCTGGTGGAGTCTGGCATCTGTGCAAGTTTCTCTGTTGGGAAGGAGGGAATCACAGGGCCATGTCTGGGTAGTGTGGCTCTGCCACTTTCTTGTGGTGAGACCTTGGAAACGTTGGCATCGAAGAGACTCCATTTTCATAAAAAATCAGCATAGCTATTCATATATGTCATTTTTATAAATGCCTGAAAGTGCTAATTATTTATTCAACGTCTTCTAATTATGGTGTCAGCTGGGATAATGTGTGTGAAGTGCCAGCAGAGCTGTTGGCACATAGAAAGGGTGTGGGGCACGCATTCCAATCACTGCGGGCCTTTGGGACCCACAGACACAAGTGGTCATGTGATTTGGAGGCAACTCTAAAGGTAGGTGGCAGGGGCAGGGTGTGTGTTCCATGGGGCCACTGCCCTGTTCTCAGCTAAGGGAAGGCAGGGGAAGCTAAGAAACTCCTATTTTTCTACATAAAACACATCTGAACTGAGTATCTGCACCGTTAACATTTCATGAAGGATCTATTAAGAAATAATTGTTTGGATTAGAGAGATGACCCATCCATAAAGTTCTTGCTGTCATTTTCTTACTATACTAACTCAGGTGACCACTGGGTTTGACCCCTAGGACCCTCCATGCAGGCGTGGTGCGGCCCCGCCTGCGGTGAGACAGGCAGATCTCCAGAGTGCAGCGGGCAGCCACTATAGATACCTACAAAGTCCTGGCTACCGGGGCAAGAGCCTGTCTCAGAGACAGCCCCTGGGAATGACGCTGGGTGTGGACTCTTAGCCTACACGTTCAGGTTCACAAATGCACACTCACGTGCACACTCACGTACACACACATGAAAAGACAAAGCGCTTTCCAGTGATTCTTTAGTGACATCCATCACAGCACTGGATTGGAGCTAAGGCTGGCCCCCTCTACACTGAGGTGATGTGGGTTAAGGGAACCACAATCTCTGGTGAGGATCCTGACCCACACTGGGCCCTCATGAAGCAGGTATTCACAGCCCTCAGCTGTTGTGAGGTTTTGAGCATTAGTGACTTGGCTCTGGGAGGTAAGAGGTGGGACCTCCCCTAACTGTAGGTTCAGGTTCCCTGGACAAGGAGAAGGGAGATAGAGTCAGTCCATAGACCCAGCTGCTTCCTGTGTGACTTGGATAAGTTACTCAACATCTCTGAGCTCCTTAACCATTAAGTAAGGATAACGGCACCAAATTACAGCTCTGATGTGATTAAAAGCAAGACAAGCTTTTAGAAGACTGGCTGGAGTTTGATAAGCATGTGACAGACATTAGCTTTGCTGTGCATATTTATCCCAAGAAGAGAGGACACATGTTTCTGAAACTCTTAAAGGAATCGTGGCTCACAAAAAGGGACACATCTCACAAACTCAAAAACTGTTCTCCTTATAAACCCATGAAATAATACGAAACTTCACCTCACACCCGCTACCCAGCGCCATGAGTGCATCTGCACCACAAATTCAAAAACTGTTCTCCTTATAAACCCATGAAATAATACGAAACTTCACCTCACACCCGCTACCCAGCGCCATGAGTGCATCTGCATCACAAATTCAAAAACTGTTCTCCTTATAAACCCATGAAATAATACGAAACTTCACCTCACACCCGCTACCCAGCGCCATGAGTGCATCTGCACCACAAATTCAAAAACTGTTCTCCTTATAAACCCATGAAATAATACGAAACTTCACCTCACACCCGCTACCCAGCGCCATGAGTGCATCTGCATCACAAACTCAAAAACTGTTCTCCTTATAAACCCATGAAATAATACGAAACTTCACCTCACACCCGCTACCCAGCGCCATGAGTGCATCTGCATCACAAACTCAAAAACTGTTCTCCTTATAAACCCATGAAATAATACGAAACTTCACCTCACACCCGCTACCCAGCGCCATGAGTGCATCTGCACCACAAATTCAAAAACTGTTCTCCTTATAAACCCATGAAATAATACGAAACTTCACCTCACACCCGCTACCCAGCGCCATGAGTGCATCTGCACCACAAACTCAAAAACTGTTCTCCTTATAAACCCATGAAATAATACGAAACTTCACCTCACACCCGCTACCCAGCGCCATGAGTGCATCTGCATCACAAATTCAAAAACTGTTCTCCTTATAAACCCATGAAATAATACGAAACTTCACCTCACACCCGCTACCCAGCGCCATGAGTGCATCTGCACCACAAACTCAAAAACTGTTCTCCTTATAAACCCATGAAATAATACGAAACTTCACCTCACACCCGCTACCCAGCACCATGAGTGCATCTGCATCACAAATTCAAAAACTGTTCTCCTTATAAACCCATGAAATAATACGAAACTTCACCTCACACCCGCTACCCAGCGCCATGAGTGCATCTGCATCACAAATTCAAAAACTGTTCTCCTTATAAACCCATGAAATAATACGAAACTTCACCTCACACCCGCTACCCAGCGCCATGAGTGCATCTGCACCACAAACTCAAAAACTGTTCTCCTTATAAACCCATGAAATAATACGAAACTTCACCTCACACCCGCTACCCAGCACCATGAGTGCATCTGCATCACAAATTCAAAAACTGTTCTCCTTATAAACCCATGAAATAATACGAAACTTCACCTCACACCCGCTACCCAGCGCCATGAGTGCATCTGCATCACAAATTCAAAAACTGTTCTCCTTATAAACCCATGAAATAATACGAAACTTCACCTCACACCCGCTACCCAGCGCCATGAGTGCATCTGCACCACAAATTCAAAAACTGTTCTCCTTATAAACCCATGAAATAATACGAAACTTCACCTCACACCCGCTACCCAGCGCCATGAGTGCATCTGCACCACAAATTCAAAAACTGTTCTCCTTATAAACCCATGAAATAATACGAAACTTCACCTCACACCCGCTACCCAGCGCCATGAGTGCATCTGCATCACAAATTCAAAAGCTGTTCTCCTTATAAACCCATGAAATAATACGAAACTTCACCTCACACCCGCTACCCAGCGCCATGAGTGCATCTGCACCACAAACTCAAAAACTGTTCTCCTTATAAACCCATGAAATAATACGAAACTTCACCTCACACCCGCTACCCAGCGCCATGAGTGCATCTGCATCACAAATTCAAAAGCTGTTCTCCTTATAAACCCACGTAACAATGCGCGCCCCACCCCACCCCTACTCAGCGCCATTAGTGCATCTGCATACAAATTCAAAAACTGTTCTCATTATAAATGTTATGCCCAGATCGCGGGGACCCCCAAAAGACCACCACGGAGACCGAATCCCGCATGTAAAAGCAGAGAGCCTTTATTTCAAGCTCCAGAGCTCAGTCCCTCTGCCTGTCTGACACAGTGGTGAGAGCAGAGAGCCCTGAACTCAGGTGGGGCAGAGTTTTTATCATAGCAGAGGTCAGGTTGAGGGGATTTCCAGGGTCCAGGACCCCGATTGGCTGACAATTGTCTAGGGGTATATGTAAAACAAAAAACAGGTGTGTGCTAGACTCGGGGACATCTGTCCATCTTATCTAATGGTTGGAATGTCTGGGATGTCAGGTACTTCCCCAACCCTGGGTGGATCCCTGGGTGGTGTCAGCTTAAGGCTTTTCCTGGATCTGGGTGTTGCCTGTCACAGAAGCTGTGTCTAGGCCCCTAAGCCTGTCATGGCAGCTGTGTGGTCAAGCTATTGTGGGGCCTTCACAATAAACCCATGTAACAGTGCACACGCAGCCCCACCGCACCCCCACCGGCGCCATGAGTGCGTCTGTACCGCAGCTCCCTTCCTGGCCCCCCACTTCCACCACTTGGTCTTCCAGCGCACTTTGCCTCCCATCTTGCGTGTTCGTCGTCTGGAATTGTGCTTGTTTGGGTTTCCCACCTCAGCCGCACCCTCCAGAGTGAAAGTCTGTCACTGCTGGGTCTTTCACAATCAAGGCCAAACTCCTTTATACGGCACGGCTCATGACCTTCTCCTGCCCACCCTCCTGTCTGCGGTCCTGTCTGATGTACCCCATTAGACTCCCCTCTGGCCCCTCCCCCTGACCCCTCCCTCTGACCCCTCCCTCTGACCCCTCCCCCTGACCCCTCCCTCTGACCCCTCCTCTGACTCCTCCTCTGACCCCTCCTCTGACCCCTCCTCTGGCCCCTCCCCCTGACCCCTCCCCCTGACCCCTCCCTCTGACCCCTCCTCTGACCCCTCCTCTGACCCCTCCTCTGACCCCTCCTCTGACCCCTCCTCTGACCCCTCCTCTGGTCCCTCCCTCTGACCCCTCCTCTGACCCCTCCTCTGACCCCTCCTCTGACCCCTCCCTCTGACCCCTCCTCTGGCCCCTCCCTCTGACCCCTCCTCTGACCCCTCCTCTGACCCCTCCTCTGACCCCTCCCTCTGACCCCTCCTCTGACCCCTCCTCTGACCCCTCCTCTGACCCCTCCTCTGACCCCTCCTCTGACCCCTCCTCTGACCCCTCCCTCTGACCCCTCCCTCTGGCCCCTCCTCTGACCCCTCCCTCTGACCCCTCCTCTGACCCCTCCTCTGACCCCTCCTCTGACCCCTCCTCTGGCCCCTCCCTCTGACCCCTCCCTCTGGCCCCTCCTCTGGCCTCTCCCTCTGACCCCTCCCTCTGACCCCTCCTCTGACCCCTCCCTCTGACCCCTCCTCTGACCCCTCCTCTGACCCCTCCCTCTGACCCCTCCCTCTGACCTCTCCCTCTGACCCTCCCTCTGACCCCTCCCTCTGGCCCCTCCTCTGACCCCTCCTCTGACCCCTCCCTCTGACCCCTCCCTCTGGCCCCTCCCTCTGACCCCTCCCTCTGACCCCTCCCTCTGACCCTCCCTCTGACCCTCCCTCTGGCCCCTCTCCTGCCTCCCTGTCTTTGCAGATGCTCTTCTCGGCCTCAAATGCCCTTGTCTCTCTGGCAGGGAGTCTCAAGCTCCCAGCATTGCCTAATGCTGCCAGACAGACTGATATTTATGCACTTTCTCTACACATCCCTTGAATTTTAAAACAAACATTTCCATTGATTTTGTGATCATTTTCATCTCTCAGAGGCTGTGAGTTCCTTAAAGACAGAGATAAAATAGTTTCCTTGTTCATCCTTGGTGCCAAATTCAGTATCTGGGAGCACTTAGTATGTGCTCAGTAAATATTTGCTGGGTGAGTAAGTGAATAAATAAATAGAATGAATAGCTAATGTTTAATCAGTTGGCTGCCCACACGCCAGGAATTGAAATAGCTGGACCTAGAATCCAGTGCAGTTAGACAGTTTTCAATCATAAAAGATCAAAAACCCAAGTCTGCCTAGGTTAGTGAAAAAAGAACAATGAGCGGCGTTAGTTCTCCGTTACTATGACGAGATACCTGGGACAGGCCACTCATCAAATAAAGGGGCTTATTTACTGCAGACAAGAGCAGCCCTGGAAGGTCAGGCCCCCAACTTTATGCCCCCGCGGAGGCGAGGGTGGAGATGAAAGCTTCGGAATGCTCTTTGAGGGCACGGCAACAATAACCTGAGGGCCTCCCGCCAGGCCTCGCCTAGTTCTTGTTCTTCTTCTGTTGGGGGGAGGAACCTTGGGAACGGAGCTCAGCCTATGCATCTAAGAGCGCGCTGGAGCACTGAGCCGGACCTGGAGCACCGAGCCGGACCTGGAGCACCGGGCCGGACCTGGAGCACCGAGCCGGACCTGGAGCACCGAGCCGGACCTGGAGCACCGGGCCGGACCTGGAGCACCGGGCCGGACCTGGAGCACCGGGCCGGACCTGGAGCACCGGGCCGGACCTGGAGCACTGAGCCGGACCTGGAGCATTGAGCCGGACCTGGAGCACTGGGCCGGACCTGGAGCACTGAGCCGGACCTCAAGCCTGAGATTCCCTTGCTAAGATTCAGAAGAAAATCATACTGATTTCAAGTTCCTCTGCCTGGTAAGGGGTCCACAGCACCTCCCAGTACCGCTGTTCCAGGGATCAAGCTTTCATGTGCAGATTTTTGGGTGACACTCAATGTCCATATCCTAAATGTTAAAGTTTGAGGAGTGGATCAATCTAAGCCAAACCCAGAAGGTCCCAGGACAAAATGACTGCCCCCCCCCCCCCAGCACTCCCCGCATCCTGTCTCTGGCCCTGCTGCTTTCTTCTCAGCTTCCACAGACTTTTATGGGCACTACAGATGGGCCTTCCCAGCAACCACAGAGAAGTCCCTCAGAAGGGTTCTGGTGCTGGTGTGTGCTCTCCATCACACCAGTCATTTGAAACAGGGAAATGGAAATGGGGTGTCATCGTTGGCCGGCCCTGAATCACATGTCCACTTGTGGCCTGAGGACCAGAGCAGCAATGTGATTAGCAGTCCAGGAACACCGGGTGAGCTGTGGACAGGAAGGCCTGGTGTAGAGAGATGTGCTTGTGTCCCTCACACTCGGTACCCTCCATCGCTCCACAGAGCTCCTCCAGCCAGTGGCAAGCAGAGAAAGCACAGTTTTATTTCTGAGTGCTTTAGAGAGATGGCTTACAGGAACCTTGGATGTTGTGTCTTTCCATCAAGTTTATTTGCTTAAAACTGTCGGCTTAGAAAGTTTCAGCTTCGGTAAGGATGAATAAAATCATAACAGTTTTATTGACTGCATTTGCTGCCTCTGGTCACACAGTATTAAATCTTTCTCTCTCACCAGATCACAATTCCCCACCAGATCAGTAATTTTCTTGACACAACAGACAGGTACGATTTAGTTCAGTCCAGTTTAAACCTGTGTTTCAGAATGTCCACTGCCAACTTCCCACTGCCTCAGCTCAGACTCGTGGATGCCTGTGACCCTCCTTTCTGTATCCGGGTGCTGCAGAGGAAAATGGGAGGAGGAAACGTAGCATTCATGGTGCCTCACTTCCTTCGGATTCCCTTTCTGGGTCTGGAGAATCAGGAAGAGGCCATGGTGACATTTGTCTTTCTCTCCTCAAATTCCTAACAGAACACGTAAACCTCCAATGTGACAGTATTTGGTGTGGAGCCTTTGGAATTAGTGCTCTTACGCAAAAGAGGCCCAGGAACTCTGCCTTGCCCTTAATGAGATGGCTGTCTGTGAACTGAAAAGCTGACTTTCACTGGACAATGATCCTCCAGTGTTTATCTTGCTCTGTTCAGCCTTTGGGGTGGTAGGAAATACATTTCTGTTGTTTACAAGCTATGGTGATTGTGTTATGGCAGCACACACACACACACACACACACACACACACACACACACACACACAATTCACGGTCCTTCATCTCCCTAGTATTATGGAATAGTCTAGAAAGCCCCTTCGTATTTCTCCTGAATCAGATCTGCCACTAGGTACTCTGAGTTGCGAAGCTATAAAGACACCCCATCTAAGTGGGCAGATCCCTGGAAGATAATCTTTTCTCCTCAGCCAGGCATGTTCAGTGTCTAAATTTACAATCTTATGCCATTTTGCAGTTCCACAAGTATCCAGAGAGGGAGCTAGTGCCCGGTTCTTGCAAGCACTGCACTGAGTGATTTTTTTTTTTTTTGGCTGGGGTGGGGGTGGGGGGTAGAGGGTGGGGGCGGGGGTGGAGTGGGAGAAGGGGAAGGGGTCTGGCCCTCAATTTGCTAGGAAAGCAATTCTTAGACTGGGGCCCATGAACTCCTGAAGAGGAGGGAAGATTTCTCCAAGACCGTTTCAGGTATTCACAAGGTTGGATTATATTTGCCTTCTCGATTGTGTTGACACAATGGTAGCCTAGCATGAATGAGAACTGTAGATACCTCCAGGTTCTAGAGGAGTGGACTATTTGACAGTGTGCTCTCACCAGGAGAAGTGAAAGATTTTAGTTTCACTTAAGAAAATATTAAATTCAGCGAGTCTCGATTCCGTGGTGTGGTGACGTGGGCAGCATGTGTGTGCGCGCCTCACACACTCCCACTGCATACCGGAGATGCCTCTCTTAAGGAAAGAGCAAGTCTCCATCCGAGCTGTAAGCTGGGTGAGCCAGCTCTTGCTCAGAGCGCCTTCCCACTTGTGTGGGCACACTCCGCTACACTCACTGGAGCACTTGCCATCTGTTTTCTTGACACTGCATGAGGGGACCTGCCACTTCCAAGCACAGGGAAACCCCGATGGTGGTGTTGCCAAAAGTAAAATTTAGTTTTCAAGCAGACACTGGAATTTTACAAAACCCGCATCTGGAGTTATTATCCTGGAGCGTCCATCCTCAAACACTTTCTATGCTATGGGCAGTGACAGTGAGTGTCATCTGGGGCTACGATGATGAAGTGTGTCGATTTGGAAGATCAATACAGCCAAGTGAACTGATAATTCCAAAAGACAGATCAACGTAAACAAAAAAATGAATAAAAGATTCATCTGCACATGCGACAGTCCAAAGGATTTTAACGTAACAAAGAATAAAGGCACACGACACACTCAGATCCCACATCATAGACAATCTTTACGTTTCGCTATCCTGTTTGCCAAGTTTTGGTGCAATATCAAAGAATTCCCACAGCCTGGAAAAAGCCACGAAGAGACTCTTCCTTTCCAATGGTCAGAGCATTCCATCTTTACTCAAAGGAACACAGTACAATAGTTTGAAAGCAGAGAGAGGCATGAGAATACAGTCATTGTCTAGTAAAAGCAGGTTTTCTCATTTTTTAAAAAAATTTTGAACATGTATATTTTTTTCACAAAATGTTAGGTCAATAGAAAGTGGGTTTATTTCTGTTTCTTTTAAAAATGTTAGTAAGTGAATATTTTAAAGTTCTATTTTCTATTAAAAAAAGTTTAATATTTTTTAAACACTTTGTGTGTGTGTGTGTGTGTGTGTGTGTGTGTGTGTGTGTGTGTGTGTGTGTGTGTACCACAGCATGTGTACGGAGGTCAGAGGACAACATGTGATTTTAATTTTCTTCTTCCATAACGTGTGATCTGGGGACAGAACTCAGGCCGTCACACTTGTGGCAAGTTTCCATGCCTGCTCAGCCATCTCACTGGACCTCTAATTCTAGTTTCTAATATTGTGAATAAATATGTACATATACATATATATATATATAATATGAATATATGTTCACAGATATGTATATATATACATATCACCTAAATCAAAAATCTTTTTGAAGTTTTCTCTAACTTTTAAGAATAGAAGTGGGTCCTGTGACCAAAAATTTGACGGTCATGCTAAGAGAGGGAGGCACCCACTTCTGTGCTGTAGGGGAAAAGGCTGAGCCCCACAGCCCCGCCCTGTAAAGCAGCCCTGGCTAGCTATCTGACTCTAATTCTCTTTAGATATTTGGGTGTTGGTAACTTTGGTTCACAGCCTTAGCTATCCATTCAAGGAGCTAGGAAGCTTCCGTCCAATATTTTGTTAAATAATATCCAGTAGTTAGATACTTTTTTTGCACCTTTTTGAGTTTCTCTCATAGTACAGATATGGCCTTTCTATACAATATGTATTACCATATTTGTATGACAGTGAGCAGAAGCTGGGAGGTGGGGTAGAATTTTGAAAAGAAGACAGACTTGTGTTAGAGTCTTGGCTTTCCTATTACAGAGTAACTGGGAAAATTACATAACCTTTATAATCGCATTTTCTGTAGAATTTGGATAAAAAAATGTGCTTTTATGTTGCTTATTTATTTAAATCATGTCATATCTAATAGCCAGTGCCGTGGTCTGTTCTCCTCCCCCTTGTCATCCAGGTTAGGTGGTTGAGAAGGTTAGAATCCTCCAAGACAGACAGCCCTCGTTATCTTGGCATCCTTGAGGAGTTCTTTGCTGTCTGTTCTCTCTCTGTAGATAGACAGGAGTTCTCTCTGAGAGCCACTGGAGAAGATGGACATCCGATGTCCTCTTCTTCATTTCATCCTGATGGGAGGAAGTGCCTCCACCGTGTTCAAAGGCTCCAATACCTCTTCCTTATCTAATCCTTGACATGAACCAGGATGGGACCCCAGAACCCACCATGGGTACCATGTTCCAGTAATAGTGGGGAGGAAAAGGCTGGCTAAATTTTATGAAGTAAGATTTGCCAAATAAAAAGCTATGGGGCTCTATAGAGACTTTCCGCTTGGGTATTCAAACTCCTTTTTAAGATCAGGATCCAGGAGGGGATTTTTATGGCATGATGTGTGAAAAGTCTGCTTCCTCATGCTGCTAAAATGGAAGCCTTGGGTCCTTTTCCCAGCTGAGGGGGGGGGCAGGTTAATGAGTGGGGGGGGGTGGCTGGTGCTTCTCAGCAGCTGCTCAATTACCTCCCAATCATGCTGTGCTTTGGGGCTCAGAACACAAATCTGGAGGAATTTTAACCTTGGTGGAGGACTTTGTTCTTCCACGTGGCTGCCTACTTTTAGCCTTCCTGTCTCTGGTACTTCTCACACCGGGGCCTGCTGGCGTGGCGCTGAGAGGACATCATCTCATGGGTTTCCTTGTGAAAACGAGGGAGGTGAACTGAGACAGTCAAGATGATAAGAGATGAGAAGCTCTGACAATAACATGGATCAGCTGGGGAGAGGAACGTCAATATTGATGGATTTTGGTGGGTAGCTCATGGAAGGAGCTTGATTAGAAATTACTTGACTGGAAGTAACAGAAAAATCACTCAAGCAAAACATGTATTTACTTAATGTGAGGCAGAAGCTTCACCTCATGGGTCCCAAATGGGTAAAGAACCCCAGAGAAGTAAGATGACTTTAAATTCAGTTTGCTGCTTTAAATTCTTGACATAGTATATATATACTGTATAATCTTGAACAAACCACTTGCCTCTCAAGTTACCATTTTCTTCCCCCATAAAGGATAGAAAATAAGAAAATTTAGACTTTAGGATTATTATGCTATTTGAATGAGTAGTATTGTGTAGATTATTTAGACATGTGCTCAGCATATTCGTACCCTTTACAGATGCTAGCCATTCAGTACTTGTGTAATAGCTACCAAGTATCAGACCAACTCTCCTGCCCAGGACAGCTAGAAAAGCTGGGTGAAATAATACTTGAGAGAACCACTGACTCTGTGAAGGCTTAAGAGCCCGAGATCTCAGAAAGAAGGGAAGCAGGGACAGAGGAGCCTGACTGCCTTCTGCCCCTAAGCATGCCCTGGCAGACAAGCATCCTCTGGGGTCCCGGGCAACTGAACGGAAAAGACGATCAAATAAAATCCCGAAGATTACTTCCGGTAGACTTCCGAGGCTGCAGGGATCAGGAAGCGGAGTAGGGACCTGGCGGAGGAAAGGGGCTGCAGTGTTTCCCCTGCTGTTTGGACTAGTCTGAGCTGCACTGTAAGACCCCATCTCAACAATAAAGTTCAGAAATGCGCTTAGCTAGGAGGAGTCCATCTGTCTTCATAAAGACCGAAGCCTGGTTTTCAGTTCAGTCCGTTTCTGAGTTAACAAGTTAGTCAGTGTGCCTTTGCCTAGTTCTGTAAGCTCCGGAGGAAGACATCACTGTCCAGAGCTTTGCACACAGCTGACAGTCCATCTGCAGTGACCAGACTCACCTTGGGCAGGACAGAATGTCCAAAATCCCTTAGAAAAGGAAACCTAGACAATATGAAGAAACCAACAGATAACTAAGATATTGGGGTCAATAGACTTAAAATAATTGTCATAAATATGTTCACGACAGGTGACAACTCCTTAGCTTAGAAGAAGAAACTATTAAAAATGAGTGAATAGGGTCAGTGGATAAGAGTATTTGCAGGAAGACTTGAGTTTGGATCCCCAGCACTGTAAAGAGCTAGGCATAGTTTCACACATCTGAGAACCCTGTAGGGCACTGTAGGGCATGGAGACAGGAGGATTCCTGGCAGCCTAGCTCCAGGTTGAGTGGTTGAGTGAGAAACCTTTTGTTAAAGGAATAAGGCAGGGAGTGTGAGAGTGGAACACCTGACATCCTTCACATGTATGAGCATGAGCATGCACACACACACGTATACATACGTATACCACACACACAAACACATGTACATACACCCACACACACACCCCACACACTTACATACACCACACACTCACACATACACCCCATACACTCACACCCTACACACATACCTCCCCCGCACACACACCCCATGCACTCATACACACAAACAAATACATAAAATTTTAAGTCAGCAAGTGAAGATTCTAGAATTTAAAACAGCTGGAATTCTTTTTATTTTCAATATGTAGAGTTATTATCAGAGCTGAAAGGGGGTTAATGAGTTGAAAAATTTGTCAGGAGGAAACATTTATGCTGGAGCATGAAGACATTAAAAAATGAAGAGTGAAGGAGCCTATGAGAAATGCAGGAAAGAGAAAGACTGAACAGAAAGATGCTCGGAGTTCCAGAAGAACAAGACAGGTAAGGAGGAAAGCAAGGTGTGGAGAAACCGTGTTGATTTTCCCCAAACTGGTAAAGACTTTGCACTACCAGCTCAAGCTTTGTGAACTGTAAGGGGAATAATTAGAAAGGAACTCTTACATAGGCAAATCATAAGGGTTACTGGAAACCTGAGATCAACTTTTCCTCCTAAAAGCAACCAGAGAGTAAAGGACAAAGAAGTAGCAATAACTGGACAGACATGTAGATGTAACCAACCGTCTTATTAAATAAGAAACACAGAGCCAATGCAAAGAAGAAAGCCAAGAGGTCAGAGCTAAGAGCTAAAACCTTACCCTTCCTCCTGTGGTGGTCCTACCTCTCTGAACCAGAGCTACTTCCTGTGTTAAAGTCTTTATGTAGAGTTTCTGTTCTGCCTTCTCATTGGTTCTAAACCCAACCACACGACCGCCTCATCACGGCCTGTCTGTATAGACCTCCAGGTTTTCTATGGTTGGTATTGAGATTAAAGGCGTGTGTATCTAATACTGGCTGTATCCCTGAACACACAGAGACTTACCTAGCTCTGCCTACCAAGTGCTGGGATTACAAGAATATGCCACCACTGCCCTGCTTTCCTATGGCTTGCTAATAGCTCTGACCCCCGGGCAACTTTATTTATTAACATATAAAGAACATTTTAATACAAATAAAATATCACCATACAGACAACTTCTAAAATCAAAACAAAACAAACAAAAAGCTGCACTCTGGAAGGATGGTGAAGGAAAGGCAGCAGGTATCCTCTAATTGTTATACCCTCATCAAATACTTTTAAAATGAAGATATTACAGACAAAAACAAAGAATTCGTTATCACCAGGACACTCTTGTTAAAAATAAATTCATATGTAACTATATGTAAATACTTAAGTCTCCCTAGGCAGAAGGCAAGGGATACAATTTGGAAACATGGAAAGGAATAAAAGTAGATGGAAAACATAAATATCTGGGCACATTGAATATTCCAGATAACAATGTATTTTAAACCTTTATTGGCAAATAGTCATTGTACATAATGTTTTTTTGTTTTGTTTTGTTTTTCAACACAGGGTTTCTTTGTGTAGCCCTGGCCATCCTGGAACTTGTGCTGTAGCCCAGGCTAGCCTCAAATTCACACAGAGATCTGCCTGCTTTGCCTCCCGAGTGCTGGGATTAAAAGTGTGCACCACAACCACTGGGATGTAATGAGGTTTCAAAGGACCTTTTTGTACAAGTATATCATGTACTTTGACCAAGTCCACATCCACTTCCCCTGTCCTCATTATCCCCAATCATTAACCCAGTCAAACTTCTACTTTCATGCCCCATATGCACACGATTTTATGTATCCCTATAAACAGAATCTACAAAGCAGTTCAAATGTGACTTTTGTCTTTGAATATGATGTAATTCTCTTACTATGATCTCCAGCAAAACAACAATATAGTTTTAAACCTTTCATTGTACATAGCACTGTTACCTAAGGATATCTCCATGCTTGCAGGTCTCCTGAAGTCATTGACCTGTCAGTCCAGATGAATTGAGGAGGTCCAAGTTCAGTGAGAGACCCTGTCCCACAAGTAGAGTAGAAAGCAGTAGAGGACAACACCCAGCATTACCCTCTGGCTTTTACAGGCACATATACACACAAAGATACACACACAGCAAATACACACACATGAAGAAAAGCTGGCAATAAAAGGAAATACTTCAGAATGATAAAAGGTCAATTTACAATAAATTATATGTAAGTTTGTATGAACTGTTAACAAACACCTCAAATGTGGGAGGCAGTGACAGATTTAAATAGAACAGACAAATCCATAAGCATGGCTGAGGATTTTAACATTACTTTCTCAGTCACCAATAGAACAAAGATAGAAAAGTCAGCATGATTATAAAGTGCCCTAGTTAATATATATAGAACATCAGATCCAACAACCACAGTGAAAACTCTTCCCAGTGCAGTCTCAACAAGTTTCAAAGGATGGGCACAAAGAACCATGCTCTCTGTCACAGAGGAACTCAGTGAGAAATAAATAACAATGGTCAAGTAGGACAGCTCTAAGTATTTGGAAATTAAGCAATGCATTTCCAAATAATCAAAAATAAATCTGAAGATTTTCATAATGGAATGATCATGAAAACAGACATACCTAACTTGTGGGCTACAGGGAAAGGGGGGTTAAGAGGAGAGCAGGAAGCTTTAAGTGTTTATATTGGAAAAACAAACAAATGAATAAAGCCCAAATTCAATCACCCAATTATTTGCTATGGTTTGAACATTTCTTTCAAAACTCACGTTGTAATTCAGTTGCCAGGTTCCTAATAAGAAACAAATTTGAGGGGCTGACTGGGACACAGGAGCTCATGTGTGGGTTAATGCCATCTTCACAGGAGTTACATTTGAAGAGAGTTGGTTGTTATAAAGGTAGGTGCAGGGATGGAGGAGATGGTTCAGTGGTTAAAGGCACATGCTGCTCTTGCAGAAGACCTGAGTTCAGGTCCCAACACCCATGTCAAGAGGCTCATGACCTCTTATAATTCCAGTTCCAGACAATCTGTCTCCCTCTTCTGGCCTCCATAGGCACTGCACTCATGTGCAATAACTGTCAGTCTCTCTCACACACAATTAAGTAATAAAGTCTCTAAAATAATGGCAAATTTAGTATCTTTCTCTTGTTCCTGTCTTCCCCCCCTCTCACACGTACATAAGCAACCATCCATCCTGCTAAAATGAAGCAAGAAGACTCTCATCAGATGCCATTACCTTGACATTGGATTCCAACTATCAGAACTATGAGATATAAATTTCTTTTCTGCAGTAGCTCATCAAGGCTCTGAGATTCTGTCACAGATGCAGAAAACAGATGAATACAGTATTAAGTAGGAAAATATTAAACAAGTTAAGTCCATAGAAGATAAAATGGGAAAAGCAACCAATGTATGAACAGAAATAAAAAGCAAATGTACAATATAGAAAGTCAACACAACTAAAGGTCATCTTTCTGGAAAGACATAAACTCATTGAAAAAAAAGAGTAAAATAAAAGGAAAAAGGAAAAAGGGCTCAGTTTTTATTAACAAAAAGAGATTATTATAGATCTATAGATTTATTGTAATCAAAGAATGTTATAAGCAAGTTATTAGTATTTAAATAAAATGAATAAACTTGGAAAGTAAGTTTAATAGAGTTGACACATGAAGAAATGGAAAACATGAGTCATTACAAGATATGCAATAAGTAATTTAAAGTCTTCCCACACAACCCAGGTTTTGTAGAATCTGGTCAAAGCTGAATACACCCTTATGAGATCTCATAATCTAACATCTGTGGATATATATTCAACATAAATGAGTTTATATAAACATAAAAACCCATGTAGAAATAGTCATGGCATCATTATTTTAGCAGTTTTAATAAAAGTAACCCAGATGTCTCTCAGAGACCAGAAGAAATATGTGGAAACAGGTGTGATGGCTAACCTTATTTGCCAACGTGATTGGATCCAGAATTAATTAAAACACAAAGGTGGTGGGCACGCTTGGGATCAGATTACTTGAAGCGGGAAGACCCAGCCTTAATATGGCCAGCGCCTTCTGCTGGCAGCACAGATAAAAGGGCGCAGAGGAAGGAGTGTGCCTTCTTCGGGTCTACTTACCCCCCTCTCCTGGCAAATTCACTGATTCTGCTGCCATTGCATTCCTTTTCTGATATTGGAATGAGCTTCTTCACGCTTCCGATATAGACTGAAGAGCAGCTTCTAGGAATCTTGCTGGCCTGCAGTGCCAGACTGGGACTCCTGAGACATCCAGCCTGTGGACCAAGACACTACCAGGTTCTCTACCTCTCCTAAGACAGTCATTGGTGGACAACCTGGACCATATCACGTAACCAATTAAATAAGTCCCCCATATACACACATACATGCATATGTGGTCATTCATCAGTTCTATTCCTTTAGAGAATGTGTATACTTACTTGGTGGAATAGTATATAATGGTGAGAGTGAATGAACCCTTTCTACATGTGACATGGGTGAGTGTCATATATATGATATCTTGGGAAAGATGTCATGTACAGAGGATGTGTTTGCTCTGATTTTAATTATAGAAAATTCAATGAAGAAGAAAGATAGAATATTGGTTGCCACTGGGAATGGTAGAGAGGAAAGTTATTGAAAAAGGGCTGAGGAGATGCTTATATTCTGTGTCACATTCCAGCCAGTTAGTACATGGGTGTGTGTATCTGTGTTTGTATACCTTTGTGTTTATGTGCTATCCTCAGTGAGAATTTTATATATCCACACTATGTATTCATAAAAGTTTCATTTGGGGTCTTGGAAGATGGTTCAGTGGGTAAGAGCACCTTCTGTACAAGCATGGAGAGCTTGTAAAATGTACAGAATCCATGTAAAAAGAAGGGCATGGTTGCATGTGCTTGTAGCTCCAGTGCTGTGAGGGCTGCAGACAGGAGGACCTCTGGGCTTGCTAGATGCAAGCCTCACGTCAGGTTCAGTCTCACGGGAATGCGGTGGAGAGCGGTAGATCAGAAGGCTCGATATCCTACTCTGGATCCTGTGCATGTACAGGGGTATGCACACTAATACAGATATGTACACAATCTATACACACACACACACACACACACACACACACACACACACACACACGAGTTTAATTTCTTAAAACTACTGTCCTTATAACCGTCATTATCATAAGGCATTTAGAAAGGAAAGCGTCAGGAACCCAGGCAGCCTAAGTTGGGTCTCATTGTGACCACTCCTTAGAACAGTCTTAGCAGTTGGAATAAGGGTCCAAACAGAGACCCAACCACCATTATATAAACTCTTAAACGTGAGAAATCAGGCTCAGAAACTGTAAACTAAAAATATGTTGTATTCACCTATTCTGACAAGCATGTTTCTATGATTATAGAAGTGTAATGCCCTGGAAAGCCAGCTTTAAATTTAGAGCTCTCCTTTCAGAGCAGGAAAATGACCACCTGGAGAGGCAGTTTCAGTTGCAAGCACAGAGCTCGCCTACCTCTCTTCCCATGCAGCCTCCCTGTAGGGGGCCTCACACAATCATATGGATGTGACCGCCCGTAAGAGAAAGTTCCTACTTGTCCTCAGAACACAGCTGTCCTGTGGTCACTCTTGGGGCCAGGGACATGACAACTAACGGTGTGGCCCATGTCCACACTGCACAAACCCTGGGGACATTTGAGCAGGGAATATTGAGTCACAGATAGGAAGGGCCTGGTGTGGAAGAGGGGATGTAAATGCTAGAAGGACGTGTCCATAGCTTCCTGGACCCCCTTGTGGGTCAAGGGGAACAGGCAGAGGAGGCGAAGATAGTACCCTCTAAGTTAGTGGTTCTCAACCTTCCTAACGCTTCAACCTTTTTAATACAGTCCTCCTACTGTGGTGACTCCCAACCGTAAACTTATTTTTGTTGCTACTTTATAACTGTAATTTGCTACTGTTCTGAATCATAATGTAAATACCCCTGTTTTCTAATAGTCTTAGGTGACCCCAGTGAAAAGGTTCTTCAGCTCACAAAGGGGTCATGACACACAGACTGAGAAACATCTTAGAGAATAAGCAAAAGCCAAAAAAAAGAGAGAGTTTTGAAAATTTCAAGAGAAAGACTGTTTTTTTTTTTTTTTTAAAGTCAACTATGGGGACAAAGAGATGGCTCAGAGGTGAAATGCGTCCTGTGCCAGCATGAGGACCTGGGTTCTGTTCCCAGCACCCATGTAAAGGCAAGGTGCAGGGGTGCGTCTCTACCACAGTACTTGGAGCACAGAGACAGGCGGATCCCAGGGGCTCACAAGCTAGTCAGGCTGGCCAAAGCAGTGGGTTCCAGGCTCAGTGAAAAATACGGTCTAAAAAAATTGGTTCGGCATTGTGGGTCATGTCTTTAATCCCAGCACTCAGGAGGCTGGGGCAACCAGACAGCTGTGAATCTGAAGCCAGCCTGGCAGCCTGCTCCACATAGTGAGTTCCAGGCCAGCCAAGGCTTGTAGTGAGACCATCTGAAATAAGAAAAGCAAAACCAAAAATGATGGAGAATGATAGAGAAAAAAATCTCGGGGCTGGAGAGATGGCTCAGAAGTTAAGAGCACTGGCTGTTCTTCCAGAGGTCCTGAGTTCAATTCCCAGCAACCACATAATGCCAGGTGTTGGTGGCGCTACACAGAGAAACCCTGTCTCGAAAAACCAAAAAAAAAAAAAAAAAAATCTCTGGCCTCCACATGTACATCCACGGGCAAGTGCACTGGCCCATGTATGTGCATGCATACACATGCACACACACACACACACACACACACACACACACACGCACGCACGCACGCACGCATGCACACACACACACGTATGCACACACAATGGCACACATATAGAAACACATGCACACATGGAGCTAATTGTGTACTTGCAGTGTTTAGAGATACAGAAATAGGGAAATAGAGGCAGAGACAAAGAGAGCCTTTTAAATAAAATAGGAAAATTCCACTCAGTGAACATGTCCTGTATATATGTGAGGTGAGGGAGATGAGTACCCCACTCCCACCCATCAGAACATGGAAAGCACACCCCTGGGAATTAGACTTGTTTTGTTCATTACTTTATCACAGCATCTAGTGCCTAGTAGGTCTCAATAAATAATCCCAGTAACAAGAGACTCCAGGCTTCCCTGAGATGTTACCAGATGCTGTGGGCTCTTGGAGCTAGAGCATCTTGCTTGCACTGTGTTTTAAAGGCACAGCACATGTGTTTAGAACAAGAATGTGAAAGAAGTGAAGTCTGGCCCCTCAGAACGCCTCTCTCACAGAGGACCCCATGCCAAGGTCTCAGGGGATCCAATGCCCCAGAAGCTGAATGCATTATGTGTGGACAACAATTAGCTTTCGGGGGAGCTGTTTGGAACTTCGCGATCATCTCAAAGGTATCTGTGACTCCCAGGATATTGAAAGCATGCTCTCGGTGCGCCCCTGTCTCTGACAAGTGCACAGATGTGGATGTAACTCAAGGTCGCTCTGAACTCTGCTTCATCCCACTGGTTCCTGAAGCTGTTTTTGCCTGCTTCGTTGCAGAGCTCATGTCTTCAGGCAGAGTGGGAATTTGCTAACCACTCCTTTGCAGAGGCTGACAAACAGCCACACATTTTTAGAGAATCGTCTGAGTTTCCCGTGGGGAAGGTGATTCTAGCACACAGTCAGCGCTGAAAAGTCACTGGGCTCCAGTACTTCACCGAGAAGCATTTGGGAGGTGGCAACCGAGGCTCCATGAGTTGCTAGCTCCAAAACTCTGAATTCTAGCATATGCATCCAGGAACCCGACTTAAGCAGAGAACACAGGTCCACTGCCCTGATGGACAGTCTCTGTCACCTCACTACCACTGATCTAAATTAGGGCTTTTCTAACAAGCAGCCAGACCACCAAACTACAGCTTGTCTGGGAACCCAAGTAAGTCTCTTCTATTTTTCTTCCCTCAAAGATAGAACAGCTTACACGACATGACCTGTTAGCTCGGCCTCGCAGGCACGTGTGATTACGGAGGAAGGGGAGCCAGCAGAACAAGGCTGTCGTGTCTCTGCACACATGGCTACATGTTACCCTACTTCATCAACAGGACAGAAGAGGAATGGAGGAGAAAGGTGGCCTGACTTAGATCCAAGCCCACTGGGTGACCAGGACAGGCTAGGAAAGTCCAGACTTCTACAGAAACACACAGCAGTCATGGCTGTGGCAACCTGATGAACTGTGGCATAATCAGTAGCTCAGGATCATCCTATCAGCAATTACTTTCCCATTAGGGAGAGATGGGGAAGAGAGATCATTCTAAAGGAAGAGAGCGGTGCAGGGAGCAGATGGACGGACGTGTGACTCACAGCAAAGGGACAGACATTCCCAGTGTGTGAGGAGACTTAAGGTCTAGTTTCCTGGGCTGGGGTGGAAAGCACAGCTAATCTTCATAGGGTAGCACCGTGGACACGCGAGTCAACGTGTCCTAAAGGACACACATGTAGCTGAATCCTGAAGGGAGAATGGAAGTTTCTGAATGGACAGGGAGAAGGAAATGGGTTTTCACACATGTTATGTCAAAGAAGTTCAAGGAACGGGGAATTGGAAGGATCTTAATGGCTGAGTGACAGGAATGTAAACTGCATGTAGAAGATGTATTTGCAATAAAAGAAGGAGGCATGGCAATTAGTCAATGGATATTGCATAGGGTCAATGAATTATTTAGCTGATTTTGAAATAGAACAAATTGGGGGTTGGGGTATATGATTGTTTGTCCAGACAAAGTATTGATTATAATCTTCAGTGGCCTCAAACCTACAACCCTCTGGATTTAGCCTCCTAAGTATCATGCACACACCAGATTCAAATTTATCTGAAGCATTAATTTCCTTAGTTTGGAAAAATTCCACCAATTCTGACATGTTTCCTTTTTCACTAGACTTTAGACATTCTCTGAAGACATTTTTTTCCTTTGAATTTGGTTTGGTAAGATTAACAAATGCAATGTCTGATTACTTTTGTTTAGGTTCTTGAGTCACCGGGAATTTGCTATATGGTAACTGTGGCTGACCTTGAACTTCTGACCCTTCTGCCTTCTGCTTCCCTGACACTGGGATCACAGGTGAGCGCTGCTGGCATGAGGGGCGTGGAGGACTGAACCCCAATCTGCATGCCTGCTCCATCAGTGCTCTGCCAACCCAGCCACATTTTCATCTGCCACTCTACCAACTTCTTACAACTTCTGAAGTTGTAATTTTTTTTTTAGAATAACGAAAAATAATTTGCAAAAACATGAATTTGGGGGAGTTACCAGACAAGCAGTACAAAATAATAACAGGTTTTATTTTGCTTTCCTTTTTTGAAGGTAGGGAAGCTACACTGAACAGTGAAGTTACAGTGTTACCAGCAAGGGCTTTGATGTTGATTTAATGTTCCCACCTTGGGTCAGACAATCAAGCTTGTCCGTCTACAGCACCTGAAGTTAGTCATGGTTAGAGAGCTCACTCTAAAGATTTAGTGGTTTAACCACTGCAGCTATTAAAAGAGAAGGAGAGAAGACCATAATATTAAAATAAAATTGTTTATCCTCTAAAAAATAAAATAAAAACATCTATACTCCTAGCCGCTCACCCTGACAAATACCTTTGCTCACAGTGCTTTGTACATGAACCATGATGGGAAGCAAAGCAGAGGGCCACGGCTTCGGAACATCCCACAGCAGCCCCGAGGACACTTCTAGCACCTGCCCAGGGCTGTACAACAGCGAATCAGGACAAGATTTGTTCATGTGCATGTAATCACCGAAGAGGAAGATGCCTGGCTTCTCTTCTGAAGTGTCTAAAACTATGTCCATTAAATACAAACAAGAGGAGGGAAGCCATGGCAGAGCAGGAGAGGTGAGGGACACTTGATGATCTGATTGACTTAAATGCTATTAATGACTTAAAGCCGCTTCTGGGTTCTCCCTGTTTCTATGGCTTGGGCTTCGATGGTCTTCCACTGCTCGGCTACATCATTTGCTAATGGATCATCTGGATTAGGAGCGCTTATCTAAGCCTGGATTGATAGCAGAACTATGGGGATCTGCAGTGTTGGGGACCACCTACCTATGAAGGTAACAGGCCCAGTATGATATGATAAAGCGTGAAAAATGGGCCCAGAACTGTTGAACTTCCCTCCCACATTATCTGGTGGTGTTAGCGTGAGGGGAGACTACAGTGTTTACATTCTGAACATGGAAAGATTAAAACAGAAAGGACAGGATGCCAACACTTACCTTTCAAAATGTCTGAGCATGTTCTTCCCAAGTTGTCTACTTTAGGATGAGAAATTCAAGTCATCAAATGTACTTTAGGTGCTGCCTTGGAGTATTCTTCCAAAAGAAATAGCTCAAGTTTAAAAGTCCCTCCCTCAAGTGGGGCCAGCAACGACCACATGAAAATAGACGTTACTCTCATCTGGTTCTGTATCAACCAGGACCTGATTCTGCCAGCAAACACAGCGTCCTCGATGACCCTGCAACGCAGTCCAGCTATCTCTTCTGATCACCTCACACAGCAGTCAGCTTGTGTATTTTCAGTAAACTTTCTAGGCCAGCCCCTCCTGAAGGGAAACTCAGAATAACTAGATGTTGTTAAGCTGGCCCAGGAACGTTGCTCAGAACTCAAAAGTATCTTGCGCAGGTTACAGGGACATGTTCTTGGGGTCAGCTGATGATTTTGACGCTGACAAAGGTTCTTAGGAAGGTTTGAAGTGAAGTGTAAGATCTGAGAACCCAGCAGTCTTGATTTGAGTCTCAACTTGAGTACAGCTAGCTGGCTGCTGGCAGAGGCCACATGGTCTCTCTCTCTCTCTCAGATTTGCCATCCATGTTAATAATGGAGAAATAATATCTAATACACTGAATTGTTGTGAGGTTCTCATAGGAAAATGTTGGTGAGTAGGGCCTGCAGAGACGGCTCAGCAGCTAAGAGCACTGGCTGCTCTTCCAGAGGACCCAGGTTTGGATTCTAGAACCCAAGTGTGGCTCACAACCTCCTGTAACTCCAGTTCCAGGGGATCTGATGCCTTCCAGCCTCATGGGTACTGCGCTGTGTTACACACACACACACACACACACACACACACACACACACACACACATACACACACGGAATAAAAACAAATAAATCTTTAAAAAAAGAACTGTTAAAGAAAAGGAAAATGGGCTATCCTGGGCAAGCTGTTGTTATTGCCAGGAACAGGAAGAAGGCATTTATAGTACTCTCTAAGCTGAAATGGAGAAACGGGAAATGCTAGGCACAGTCCTCAGGGAAGGGAGCAGGAACTGGCTTGCTGGAATCCAGGGACACGCTCCATCTCCTTACAGTGTCCCATCTGCTCTCCGCACACTCAGCTTCCCTCGAGGACTTTCCACCTCGCACCGTCCCCACTGGAGACCTGCGAATGTAGCCGTCTTGTGGAGTCTCCTGTGCCAATGCCGTATTTCTGGTAGAGGAACTGGGTCCACCAAGCTTTGCTTTGGTGCCCACTGCTGGTCCATTAATGTGGCCACAGTGTGAGACTGCTCACAGTGTAGAGACATGGCCGTGGGCCAACCTCTTCAGCTCTGCGTGAGAATGGTTCTCAGAAAGACGAACTTTGGGAGGGCAGACACCCTGAAATGCACCGTTACGAGCAGAAACACAGTATTAACATCCTTTTCTTTCTCTGCCCTTTACTCTGGTAGATTTGATATTACAACATTACATATCTGCATTTATAGGTAAAGTTTGTGTTATAAAGTTATGAAACTTGTGTGTCCTTCCATTAAAAAATGAGCCTCTCCCAGCACATTACAGAATGGGAGTTAGAGACTCGTTTCGTGTTTAAGCTACAGGCGAACTGGGAAGTGATCTAAGAGGGACTGTTCAAGACTGTAGATGAGAGCACTCCATCCCAGAAACACCAAGATGCTTGTCCAAGACTGCTCAGGGTTTTAGCTTTTTAGTGGTGAGGATGGGGCCAGGCTTCACAGCTTCTCTTCTCTCCCACAATTCCTCTTGTACTCAGTCTACCCAAGTTCTCACATACACCTCTATCCCCTCCTGTCCGCGTCTGTTACAAAATGCCTGACACCAAATCATCTTTGAAGGACAAGTACTGATTTGACTCACAGTTGCCAGGCTTGGGAAGTCCGAGGTGCCAGCCCCTCCTGGGAATCTATGAGAATGCTTGTCATACCCTGACATGGTGGACAGCACCACACACAGCAGGCACTCTCTCTCTAAAGCCAATGCTGTCCTGGAGAACTCAGCTGCACGACCTCAAGTACTCACTCCTACCTACTGCCAAGGCCCCTACCCCCCAAAACTATTAGCATATGATTTGGGGGACTCTGTTTCCAACACGTGTACTCGGGGCCACACATTCAATCCACAGGCCTGCTCTAACCACACGCTTCACGGTGGGTGTCGTTTGCTCTTTATAGACTCCGTTCTGCTGTCCTGGCCAGACCCTCCCATTTTTTCCCATCTTACCTTCTCATTCCTCCCCTCGGTCTGCTTTTGCCTCTCTGTGTCAATGCTCTGTGGACTAGAAGCTTGCCCTTCTCTCCCCGGCTACAACCTTAACCTGCTCTTCCGATTTAGTTCAAATACCCTTCCTGGTTGAGTTTTGCTTAAGGACTGAGAATCACCCCCTATGCACTAATTTATTGATTGATTTGCCACACATTTAAAGTGCATGTTGTCTATGAAAGTCCCTGAAGAATCCAGAAAAGAACACATTTCCCTCTTAGAAAACTCAAAATCCAGTGGTGACAGAGATACTGTAAAACATCGTGGTGTGTTTGTTTCAAACTTTACTACTAGAGGAGCTCAGCTTTAGTCCCGGGATGGCAGGAAGGTGGCAATCAGGGAGGGCTTCCTGGATGTGGTGCTTCTTAAAATGAAGCCTTAGGACAGATCTATTGTTAAACAGCAAGGAGTGGGGGAGAAGGGGTTGAGGTGGATGCCAGCAGAAAGAATAATAGAAGCAGGGGCATAAATGCATAAAATAGCGCAGGGACAGAAATGACTCATGCCCTGATGTTCTTGAAGTCTCCAAAGGGGAGCAGGGGATAGTGTGGGAAACAGCTGGAGAAATGAGTGGACTAAATCAAAAGATGCTCTTGCCTGCACATGAGAGAAATCTACAGTGGGAATTCAGAGCTTTAATAAATGGCACCCCTGCTCCCTGCCTGAATTCCTAATTAATTGAGAGAAATCCCAAGGAGTCTGGCAGATAGAGATAAAAATGTGAGCTTTACCTCTGTTAAAACAATAGGAGCAGCTTGGATCTGGCCAATTGCTTCCTAAGGGTTTTCGGCACTGATCTTAATTCTCCAAGTGCAGGTCCCTCCTACTGGAACAAAACTGCTAAGGGCTGTCGATAGTGCTTCCCAGACATCTGACTGGGGGTGATGGCGAGGTGATGGAGTATGCACACCCTTGCCTTGTGTTCATTGACCCGAAAATTACTTCTCCAAGGAGAAAGAGCAGAAGCGTTAATCTAATGGTCGTTCCTCCACTTGGAAACACGAAGACATTGGGTAAAGAGGCTTCGACCCAACAGATATCCAGCACTTACTGTCTGCTTCCATGGAAAAGGCTCTGATTCCAAAGCTGCAACTAAATAGAATCAGAGTTAGACTAGGAAGATTCTTTCAGGCAGAGTGGGCAAAAGCCACAGGAGTGCCATATTGTCACACTCACTGTTCGTGAGGAAAGGGCAGAGAGCTTCCCCTGGGGAATTTTGAGCCGTGGCATTGTATGGAACTTCTTGGAGATGCTTTTGCTCCTGTTATCACGCAGACACTCTTCCCTCACAGAAGGACACTCTCAGGCTTCTTGTTCCCTCAGGCTCTAAGAATATAGCCATCTGGCCCCTCATAGTAGATGTTGTTAATGTGGAAACTCAGGGAAAACCTGACAGTTCATAAGAGCAGGGAGCATGCAGCAGATGGGGTGAGTTCTCCCTTTCGGTAAACAGCAGTGGCCAAGTGGCCACGGAACCGGTGTTGACAGGAAGAGCATGTCTTCATCTACCTACCCTTATTTTAGCATTTCCTTGGAAACAGCTTTCCTCTCTTTCTAGAATTCTAGAATGTCAAGATTGAAAGAAACCCCAAATCTCGATGCATATGATTCCCTCTTGATGCCCACAAATGTCTACAGCTTCTCCCCCTGACAACTGACCATTTGTCTGCAGCAGAGAAGTGTCTGGTGGTGACCCCAGTCAGGTGGGACTCTCTAAGACATGGTCACATAGCCTCTATTTTCTACTTTGTGAAGGTTCCCCTCCCCCATTTTATACTACTATGGAACAAACAGAATGCCGCTTTATATTCACTTTTAAAATTTCATGGACTTCTGATAGGTCTGTGACATTTACAATTCCTGCAGTTTTATTCCCTGCTGTTTCAGAATATTGTGGGAAAACAAAGTCCCTGAACATCTGATAATGTTTAGATTATATGGGACCAGATTAGAATATTCTATCAACAAACTGTCCTTACTGGCTTTGAATCTAGTAGTCTCTTTGTAACTGTCACTATCTGTCTTAGTTAAGGAGCCCGAGACATACGCAGTAGGTTAGTTCTGGCAGCATTCTCCTGTCTCTTGCATTCGTCAGACACGGAGAAACGCAACACGGGAGTCCATCCTCTGAGCCCCCTCTCCCATATCTAGCTTGGACCCTCTGAGATACACAGATCAAACTAAACCCATATAGATACAGACTAGATACAGAGGATCCAGACTTCTACAGTCAGGACGGGCTTCCACTGGAGTCCAGGGTCACTGAATTAGAAACTGACTTCAATGTGAGGGCGACAGTCAACTAATCAATATTCTTTGGGCATGGTCATTTATCCGCCTAAAGGAGATCATACATCTTTGTCTAATGTCTCAGAATCAATTATTGTTACAAGGCATCTTGACAAGTTCCTGCCTATACGCTAAGACGACAGTAGATTTTGAATCAAATATTCCAGGTTTGCGTTCTAACACTGCTGCTAGCTTTCTGTTGTAACTCACATAAATGTCTTCTGCTCTCAGATTTCTCATCTGCAGCTTGAAAACCATTTCCTGGCTCCTAGGATTGTTACAACTGCTGATGGGAGGTGGTTAGCAGAGCACCATGGTTGTGGCTGGTATTCATAGAGCCATACTTCCTGGGTTCAAATTCCGGTTCTGTTGAGGTGCAGATGAGTCACTGAACTCCGAGGGCCTCAGTTTACTCATTTTGAACAAGGCTTTCGAGTGCTGTGGTAAACAGGAGCTCAAGTTAGTTGTATTCATGAAGAATTTAGCAGAGTGCCTGGGAGATTTTACATATATATACATATATAATAAAAAATTAACTAAAAGTTTCCACACAGGCATTAGTTTTCTTCCTCTCCCCTTTAATCTAGCTGCCCAGAAAGCTCTTCAGGAGAGGAAATGATATTAATCAGATATGCTTAATCATAGTGAAGTCATGCTAGCAGGCTGGGAGACTCACTTCCCTTGCTAAGGTCTTAGTGTTCAGTATAGAAATCTTGGCATTTGCTCAGGGTGTCTCAGTCTAGCTAGGCAAACATAATTAGCCCGGATGAAACTATGGGAGTTCATGAGTTCAACAGGAACTTAGTGGAGAAATGATTGTGCTGGGAGTCGACTCTACTAGGAAAGCAACTCTGGAGCTCGAGACGCCCAGAAGAACAAAGTAAACAAACAGCCAGAGGAGAAGCTAACAGACTGTCGGAGGGGCGGAAAGGATGCTTCCAGGGTCTGGTAGGAAACACATGCTAAAAGAAAGGTTGGGAGTAACTTATGAAAATTCCTGGATCCCAGAGTCATTTAGCCACAGGAAATAATTTCTTGTAAATTCTTGAATTAAAAAATAAGAAGGGGAATGGCGCATTAAGGAAAATTAGTCTATGAAAGGAAAATTGACAGTAGATACCAGAATCCTGTGAAAAGTGGGTACCACTGGTCCTATAGTTGTGTTTCTAAGACTTAACTTGAAGAATAAAGTTGATCGGCAGAGGACACAACTGTCTGCAGGGGTCAGGTACCATCATACCAAGTACTGCCCGAGGTTCTAGATCCAGGCTCAGGAGAATGGAAAAGCAGCAGCTCCACACCTTCCCTTGTGGCTGAGGCCGGCCATACTCAACCAAGCTCCACCTGTGACCCAACCAAGAGTCCTGGCTCTGGGCGGCTGGGCTCCCTTGTGGTGAGAGAGTACAGGGTGGGGAGGTGAAAGAGAGGGAGAGGCGGAATAATTTGTGGGCTGGGGGAAGAGGGGGATCTCGAGAGGTGAGGGTGATGAGGAACGGGCTGACGTGAATGGCCAGCTGGCCATCGAAGTCCTGGGAGAAGTCTGGGCCTGGGCTATAACCGCGGGCCAGGTCTTGATCTGGGGCCTTGGAGCAACCAAGGGGGCCTGTGTTGATGTCTGTGGCTCCTGTGGTCTGGGCCGCCACCTGGGGCCACATTGGTGTCCAAACACCGTGCTGCCACAGGGGCCATGCCAATCTAGATGGCCTGCACAGCCACCTGGGGCCATAGTGACAACATGGCCCAGGCTGCTGTAGAGGACTATGTCCGGGTCTGTGGTACTGCTGCCGCAGGGGTCTGTATTGATGTCCGTGGCCCATGTTGTACTGGGGCCCACGTGGATGCCTGTGGTCTGGGCTGCAACCTATGACCACGTTGGTGTCCAAGGGCTGTGTTGCTGCCGTGACCAGGCAGCTTGAGTGACTGAGTCGTCATCTGGGGCCATGTCTGAGTCTGTGACCCTGCTGCATCCAGGGTCTGTGTTGATATTTGTGGCTCCTGAGACCACTGAAGACCATGCCAATTCCATAGGTCTAGGCTGCCACCTGGGGCCATGTTGGAGTTTGAGGGCCACACTGCAGTGGGGGCCATGCCAATCCAGGTGGCCTGTGCTGTCACCTGGGACCATAGTGACATCTGGGCTCAGGCTGCTGCCTAGGACCATGTCTGTGTCCATGGTTCTATCACAGCCAGTGTCTGTAGTGATGTCTGTGGCCCATGTTGCCACCCAGGGCCACATAGCTGCCTGGGGTCTGGGCCACAACTTGTGGCCATGAGGGCATCTGAGGGCCATGCTGCCACCAGGGACATCCTGATTTGAGTGGCCTGTGCTGTCACCTGGGGCCATGGTGTCATCCAGGCCAGGGATATTGCAGAGGGCCATGTCTGGGTCCATGACCCTACAGCAGCCAGGATCTGCGTTAATTTCTGGGTCTCCTGAGGGCCATGCAGATGACCTGGGTCTAGTCAGCCACTTTGGAAGATATCCGTGTCAGAGGACTGTGCCATGTCAGGGACCATGCAGATCTGGGCTGGGCTGCTGCCTAGGGTCATAGGTCTATGACCGCGTGGAGGCCAGTGTCTGGGATAGTGTCTGTGGGTCCAGCTGCCACTGTGAGCTCTGTAGATGCCTGGGGTCTCGCCAGACACCTGAGACCATGTTGGTACCTGGGGTCATGCTGCCTCCGGGCACATGCTGATCTAAGTGGTCTGTGCTGCCACCAGGGCCATCCAGGCCTGAGCTACTGCTGAGGGCCATGTCTGGGTCCCTGGTCCTGCTGCAGCTGGGGTCTGTGGTGATGTCCATGGCCTGTGTTAGCATGGGTGGGGATCATTGGAACCATGCTGTGCTGAGCTGACTGACCCTGCCCTTCCCTGGCCCTGGGATGGCCTTGCTGGATCTTGCAGCAGGTGAGCTGGCTGTTCCCCTCAAGGGAGAGCTTGAGCCTGTGCTCTAGAAAGATGGTCCCATCCCTCACCATAGGAGACAGGCATGTACCTCCCCTGGGAAGCACACTAGAGCTGATCCTGTGGTCGGGGATGCAGGTCAGCTGACCCTGAGCAGGAGTGCTGACCTCTGCCCTCCTTGTCTACCATGTTGTGGCATGGATGAGGGAAAGATGCCCTCCCCGCTCTGCCCCTTGTTACCTGTGGCAGGCAAGAGAGCTGGCCCTGGGGTCAGGAGAGTGAGAGCACTAGCCCTGCCCCACACCAGTGACAGCACACAGGAGAGCAGGCCCTGCACCCCAGCCTGGGCAGTGCACTAACGCTGACCCTGTTGCTGGGGTGTAGGTGAGCTAGGCCTGAGAGTGAGAACAGAACTGGGCCTGCCCACCCCTCTCTTGTGCTCCCTACAGCAATCGGGAGAGAGGGCCCTGCACCTTACCTGGGCAAAACAGTAGAGCTGGCCCTAGCAATATGAGTGAGGGGCACCTGGATCTGCGGGCCCGAGAGCAGGAGACCTGGCCCTGCTCCTTTCTGTAGGTGCATTGGGTGAGCCAGCCGAGGCAGTGCTGGGGAGCTCGTCTGAGTAGTGAAGATGAGGGAAAACTACTGAGCTGAGCAACCCAGCTACCACCCAGGTCCAGAACCAGGGCTGTAAGTTGGCCCACCCCAACACCCACCAAATCTATGAACTGTTTGGAGCATGTGAAGGGGATGAACCTATAGATCCAAAACATTAGGATCTCCATGACACAGGACAACAACAGGATCTCCAAGAGGAGACCTAGTGAGAACCCGTTATTGGTGGTGTAACAGAAACCAATGGTCTCAAGCCAGACCAATGCCTTATAGCAATGAACACTTGCAAGTAGAATAAAGATGAATGGATTAAAGGGTAAACTGTGTGTCTCAATGGGCCACACTACAACTTCCATGACATGAGTCTTCTTCCTCCTCATCCTCGTCCTCGTCCTCGTCCTCGTCCTCCTCCTCTTTCTTCTCTCTCTCTCTCTCTCTCTCTCTCTCTCTCTCTCTCTCTCTCTCTCTCTCTCTTCTCTTTTGTTTTTGTTCATTTGTTTTATTTGGTTTTTGTTTTTTCCTTTAAATTTGGTTTTGATTTGGGGGGAGGTTGCAAGGGCAGAGGGCAGATGTGAGGAGACAGGGAGAAAAGTAAGATCGAAATGCATGATGTGAATTCCACAAAGAATCAATAAAAATAATAGCGATGAAGTCAAGCTGTGTCCAGATGTTTGCCTGTTAAGATGCTCACCTTGGTGTCATGCAAAAAAGCACACATGTGAAAGAGAACTACTCAATGCCCAAGCCTATAGACCTGAACGATACACACCTGGACTCTGGGCAATCTAGAAAGAAGTTTACAGAAGAAGATTAATTTTGAAGAATAAGATCATGGATTGTCCTTCCTTTCATATATTTCTATTTTTTTCATAAAGAAAATATATGGACAGGTAGGTATTCAAAGCTTGGGGTTTAAAATTTATGTAGGAGCAGAGTTCTGTGAGTCCATTGTAAGGTCAGACAGGCCGGCCCAGAATTTATGAAGGCCAGGGAAAGAGTCAAAATGAAGTTGCCTACTATTTGGAAGTTTTAATTATAAATAAAGACAAGAGGCTGTGGACTGAAATATGTTCTGCCCAACCTTTACAAATACACCTTCATAATGGTCAAACTAAAAAACGTCAGCACAAAGCTGTGGAGTCAGCATAAATTTGTAGTTTACAAATGACTGAAGATTGGTAGAACACCGAGGATGACCAGTCTTCCATTTCGGCGTGGGCCTGCGTGTCCCTTTGTCCATACAGCGTTTAGAGATGAGTAGTATCATGGTTTGAATGTGAACGTCCCCCCCCCACAGGCTCATGTGTTGGAACACTTGGGCTCAAGTTGGAGCTCTGTTTGGGAGATTGATTATGAAGCCTTTCAGAGTGGGGCCTAGACGTCAGAAGCAGGCCTGTAAGGGTGGACCTTGAAGTTTATACCCGCTCCTGGTTTAGGTCCAAGTTGTGCTTCCTGATCTGCCAAGATGTGTGACGTAGCAGCTACACAAAGTCGTGAACTCTGCTCTCTCTGCTGTGATGTGCTGTGTCCCCTGGATGATGAGCCCAAACCAATCGGTCCCACCCTAACTTAGGCTGATTAGGAGTTTTGTCAGAGCAATGAGAAGAGCAGCCCTCGAATAAATGTGACATAGTCAGCACAAAGCAATTTGTAAGTTTAATGTATTTATTCAGTAACATAAATAATTCTTGTTTTGAGTTTAGAAAAATTATTAAATATGCCATATACTCAAGATTCATCTGGTTTATTTGTTGTTTGGTGATAATGATCGTACATTTGAAAATGATTAATGTGATTTTTACATTGAAAAGTAAGATGTGACTGTTTTAATATGAATAACCTTTGAATAGGCTTTTATTAAAAAGATAAATTAGGGCTGGAGAGATGGCTCAGCAGTTAAGAGCACTTGCTGCTCATACAGAGGACCTGAGTTCCATTCTTAGCTCCCACGCCAAGCAGATCACAACCTCCTGTAACTACAGCTCCAACACCTTCTTTTCACCTCTGTGGCGCTTGCACTCACCTGCCCAAATACACACAGCCATGTAAATAAAAACAACTCTTTGAAAAGATACGTTAGGGGGCGTGGATGCGTCAGGCAGAACTAACATGACACCAGTGATTTATCTAACTCCTGGATCACACTGTAGCATCGACTTTAGTTTGGACAGGCCTAGAATGGAGGTTGAGGGACATGTGCATCCACTTTGAGGAACTTGCTGAGTCCTCAGGATCGGGAACCTAAAATTGAACCACGAGAAGCAGAAACTTGACTTTCGAAAACTACATGCCAGAGTGCACGGCAGCTGTGCTGCCTGAGGGGGCGCTGTGGCAGGCTGCTTCTTTTGGCTTTTCTTTCACTTAAAAACTTTCCTCCCTCTGTTCTCCACACATTTCTTGTTCTTCCCACACTTCCTGTGCCTCCCACACCGTCTGTCTCTGACATCACCTACCAGGCAATGCACAACATCTCTTGGCATGTTCACTTCTGTCATGTGAAGCAGACTTCCTGTAGCTGTACTTGTGGGTCACCATAGGAGGACATAAGAAGAGATGAAGAACATAATTCTGTTTGAATGGTGTGCACTTCCCTGTCCCCGTCCCATGCCTGCTGTGTGCAAGAAATCTGCCTCCATGTTTCTCCAGGCTTCCCCCAGTTTCTCTCTACTGCCCTGTGGCAGGCTTCCATCATGCCTGTCTCAGACTTTTGATTCTATCTCTCAAATGTGTCCCTTTGCAGTGTCTGCTTTCTCTAGTTGGTCCTGCTCTTAGCCATCCAAGTATTTCTCACATAAAAAGTGTCTCTTACCTTCCTATTGCCTATAAGATAAGGGCAAATCCAAGTTCCTCCCAGGACTTTCCCTACCCATCATATCTTCTTTCTCCAGTTCCTTCTTGAGATCCTGTTTTTGCCTCCCTTGTAATCTGAAACCTGATCACAGTGGTATCCACTTTGTAGATACAATAAACTATACTTTTGGGATTTTGAGAAAGCCCCTTCCTCTTCTTCAGGCACTTTTATCCCCTTCCTCCACCTCATAACCATGTACAGTAGCAGACATGGCTAGCTGCCTCAGCAAAGTCAGTGTAACCCTTACATACTGCAGAATTGTTCCCGAGTAGGAGTTCCTGTTTCCCAGCATCCATTGCATTAATATTGGATCATGGGATTGGTCCAGTGAAACGCAAGCAGTCATGGAATAGGACACTTGTAGGTGATGCCATTCAGTTTAGGGGGTTTACAATCCTCCATACATTCCATTTCAGAGTGCAGAGGTCAGGTCACTAGGACTCGGAGTATCTGGAGAGGATGCTGAAGTCTCAAGGGACAGTAGGGACAGTGGCTGGAAGATCCTGGGTCTTCAGAGTCACCAGCGGATAGAGAAGCACAAAGGAATGCCTCCAAACCAGATGTGTCTATATTCTGCTTTGTATGAAGATGAAATGGTGTTTGTGTTGATACTTTTAGATTTAGGGATTTCTCATTACCATAGTACAGCATAGCCTAGGATGACTGAAAATATTTACTCACTTGTAAAGGCCCAGGGCCAAAGTCCCTTCCCCTATGAAACTTTCTGTGACTTGTCTGTCTAGATAGAGTCACTGTCACTTCCTAGGCCATAATCCTCTGCCTCTATGAACACATATTTTACAGTAATCATCTTTATCATTCTTCTCCATTAGCTTTAGAGTTCTTCAATGCAGAAATCATGTCTATTCCTTTACCCCATCCTCATCTCGTTACTTTACAAATTGAAATCCAATTGATAGATTCAATAACTGAATTGATAAATCAATGATCTATAACTAAGAGTTTGATAGGATCTATGGGGTGATTTCCTGTGGGGCTTGACTAATCCAGCTGCCAAGTGAAGGTCAGAAGCAGAGCAAACTGACAGTTTCCTACAAACACCACTCTCTCTGTTGTCCTTACTAGAGATCTCAGACTTCCTTCAGGGTAGCACTGTGTCCAGGAAAAAAATCAATCCTTGGAGTTCCTGTAGGTGAATTTGAACGTAGTCCACTTTGGCTGTCACTGTGGAAGCTTTCATTTTTCCAATAAAGGTGCCACTTCTTCCTGGCTGGGGAGGGTAGACATGACACTTTAGAGGTATAGCAGCCATGCTATGACTATGAAGATAAGTCACATGTTTATGAATGTTCCTAGCAGACAGCTGGGAAAGCCCAAGGCCCTTGATAGCACTGTGGAATCCTCATACCAGACTCTATTTGGTTATGAAAAAAAGGGAAGTCCCTATGACCTTAAGTCAGTGCAATTTGCTGACACAAACTAATGTCGCCATGTTGGAAGAAGGGTTTTGAAACACTGGGAATATTTTACTTAAATAAATTTATATTAATGACAACCCTTTCTGACCCTCATTCCTTAATGGATAGTGCTCATATTTGGATCTTAAGCATCTCCCAAAGGTCATGTGGTGGAGAATTCCTCTGTCAGGGATGTGCTATTGGTGGGTTGTATAAGTTTTAAGAAGTACAGTCCATGGGAGGTCTCTAGACCATTGTGATCATGTCATTGCGGGGACTGAGGGACCACACATTCCCTCTCTCCTTTGTGTCCTGGTTATGAAAAGAGTTGTATTTAGCCTGAAATAGACCTGTGCCTTGATGTACTACTACACCACAGATTCCAAAAAAATTGGTCTGCTAGGCATGATGGGTACACACCTGTAGTCACAGCACCCAAGATGATAAAGCAGGAAGATGGCAGGTTTTAAGCCAGCTGGGCTATATAGCAAAGCTTTGACTTAAATACATACATACATACATACATACATACATACATACATACACACATACATGAACACATAAATACATACATATTTTTGTAGAGGAAAGATCTGAGGCCAGAAAATTATGGCTGAAGTCTCTAAAACTGGGAGCCAAAGTAAGCCATTTTTCTTCACACATTCATTGCCTCACTTCACTTCAAGGGAATTCAGGAACTCTGAGCACAAAGTAGTTTTGAGTCCTTATATAAATGAATAGCCTGGGAATTCCTTTATCTTCCCATATATGTTACATACATTTTGGACTACTATATAAAATAAGTGCCTATAATATGCTGACTGAACGCTGTTGAAATAGGTTATGCTGTACAGCAACTTGCTATAGATTTTTTAGCCTCTATTTGAAGATATGAGGAAACTAGGGGTTAGAAAATTGAATTCCAGATATCACAGAGAAGTAAAACTGGGATTTGAACCCAAGACTCTAGCTCATTAAACTATGGCCTTCATTATTATTGTACTGTCTTGGACCAGCAGACATTTAGTATATATTTGCTGCATGACCACATGATTGAGTGACTAAAGTTGTCCTTCATTGTTCTAGAGTCTGACATCATGGAGATATGAAGACTATGATTTGGCCAATCTATAGTGATCAGGAGTTTTCTGTGAGTAACAGAAACCCAACTCAACTCATTCATTTCCTTTCACACACATGCATACCAGTTTGTGTTCATGTGCATGTGGAGGCCAAAAGAGGACACGGAATGTTGTTCCTTATATTCACCTTCCTTGCTGTATGACAGAGCCTCTCATTTGTCTGGAACTTACCCAGGAGACAGGGGTGGCTTGTCAGTGAGCCCCAGGGCTCCAATTGTCTCCACCTCCCAGTGTTGGGATCACAATCATAGGTCACCGCACACAGTTTATTTATGCAGGTTCTAGGTGTTGAACCTGAGGATCCTTGTGGTTTTGAAGCAAGCACTTTACCAACTGATCCATCTCTCCAGCCTTTGACCTTTTTTAGAAATTAAAAACAAAAAAGCCTGAGATGAGGAGAAACATGGGACATTTGGCCAAGCATAGTTCAGATCCAGAGGCAGGTCTCTAGACCTCTGTCACAAGAGATATCAAATGTGTTCAGAAAGAGAAAAACTCTGAAGGCGATTATTTCATCTGAGATCACATAGTCACTGTTGACCTGATCATCATGACCAGGAAATATTGGCCTGCCTACGACTCCAGCTTGTGTGGCCATAGTAACCCCAGAGCTGGCTTATAGAACATTCTTAGTAGTACCCATTAAGGAGTGGTTCTTCAGGAGATGAAAGAACAGTATTGTTTATGAGGGAAACTATGGTGACCCTAAAATCCTCATATGACATCACCCACAGGACCCAGAATCCCATGTCCAGGTGTCTGTGCTCCAGTTCTGACAGCTCCATCCTGCCACAGGGCTAAAGATTCAGAAGAGAAAACGCTGTCTGATCCGTGGTTAATCCTTCACTGGATCAAAGGTTGACAAGATGTACATTAATTCAGACCCAGAGAACATAACCCAGATCCAAAGACTTAAAAGTTGTGTGGAGAATATGAAGGAAGGCCACATCTGGGTTAGCTTTGGCAAGAAGCCCCAAAGAACAGACCAGAAAGGAAGACTATGAGCTTGTTTCAGAAGGTGGGAAGACACGGGGACTGTGATCTTGATTTTAATCATCAAACTCACCAGGTACAACTCAACAGTTGGCTGGTGAGTAAGGGGGGCATGGATGCTGCTTCTACACCTGTGCACATCTGCAAGGTGCATAGGTCTCACTGTGGTCACCCATCTTCCTCCATCTGTGATGTCACCATGCATTCATCAAAACTTAGACCCCACCCCACCCAAAACAGAAGTCCAGGGATTTTTGAATATTTGGTCCACAGCATGTGTTTTTTATATGATGTGTTTTGTCTCTAACAATTAAAGATATTTTAAGCTAAAACCATAATTTTGTCCCCAGAAGACATTTGACAATGTCTAGAGAAATTTTTGATTGTCACGGAGGAAGGGAATGATGCTATTGGTAGACGGGGGCCAAAGATGTCTGCTGACTGTTCTACAGGGAGCAAGAAGCAGTGCTCTAAACACGGCTGACAGGTACGGTCCTGGCGGCAGGACCGTCCATCCCAGGAAGCCTATGAGGGGATACAATGTTTCTGCTGTTTTGACCAATCCTGCAACAGCTCTGCCAGGCCTTTTCTAAACCCAGAACTCCCCTTAGGGCCGGGTGCTGTTGAGTCCACCTGTCCACTGTTAGTCCACTTGCTCCCTTCCTCTCACATGCTAGCCCCTCCTTAACGAGCATTCTCGTTCACAAAACTGCATCTCATTGCTTGTTCCCTGGGAACCCCACTGCTCCATCCATCTATAAAGCTAAGATTCGACACCTGCATCAGATCTCATGGACTCTCCCACAGAGCCCACACCGGCCTGCCTTTGACGCCTCCGGATCTTCTCACATGCTGTTTCCTTTGTCTTTGAAGCCTTTTTCTTCTATCCTTTCGGGTCAGGCAAAGTGGCATGAATTTAGAGATGCTTCCCTTTCCACTCTTTGCCAAGTCAAAATAAGTCCCCTTTGGCATGGTTCCTCCCGGCATCCTCTGCTCTTCCTCTGTGATGCTTAAACCAGTGAGGATGTTTTGGTCTCGGTGAACAGCATGTCTGACAAAAGGTAGCTTTGATAAGATGGGTTTCTGAGCCTCACGTAATGGAGTTTTGAAGGCGACCTGGAGGTTACTAACATGTAGTGGCATGTAGCTCAGTCATGCGGTGGCTGACGAGAAGGTGTGCTTGTGTTCATTCTTGATGCTTCCTTCCATTAACTGTGGTCTCTTCGATCGTCTTTACTCACTCCATCCTGAGGGGGAAGGACAGCTTGTGTGATGCCTCTGGAGACTGCACTTTTGCTCTTCAAGATGCTGTCCATAACTGGTGCTGAAGCTGCCCAATGTGTAGCTTGGGCCCTGAGGCTGCAGGCGCGTCCACGATGAGAGCTTGCCCTTCACCCGTCTTCGAGACACAGGATGCCGGGCTTGGTGGCTCACACCTTTAATCCCAGCTCTCTGGAGGCAGAGCAGGCAAATATCTGTGAGTTTGAGGCCAACCCAGTGTACATAGTTCCAGGACAGCCAGGGCTACACAGTGAGACACTGTCTTGAAAACCAGAAACAAACCAAAACAATAACAAAGAGGAAAGTAAGGGAGTTGTCCTCCTTTAGATCCCAACAGACACTCATCAGCTCAGAGACGGACAGCCCAACACCAGTGTGTCAACAATGGGTTTCCTCAGTGTCACAAGACAGCTGTCACAACAGCCAGGATCACATTGTCACATGAGCACATCCAAGTAGTAAGGACAGGGCAAGTGGAGTTCTTTCTCTCTTAAGTAGTTTTCCATTTTAACAAGGAGGAAAATTATTCCCAGAAGCCCACTGGAAGACCCCAGTAGCCTATTGGCCAGACTGGGTCACACGGCCATGCAGCTTCACGACTGGTAAGGAGGAAATAGGAGGGTCAGAACAGCTAATCCACCTCCAGCACGTTATGGAAATCACTAAAAAGTGGGGCTATGGCCTCCAAGTTAAACCAGGATTCTGAGAATAAAGGGGTGGGGGAGGGGCTGCTGCGCTTTTCCCAATTTTCCCTTTCTCTTTACGCTTGAGTACTGACTGGGTTGACGCCTCATTAACGATCTGGTTCTCTTTCCCCACACCAGTCCCAAGAGACAATATGCCGTTCAGTGCCATGGCCTTGTACCTTATTCATAGGAGGGGCTCAATAATTATTCATGGGAACACAGGAGTAATTACATGCTCAGAATTGCTGGGCACCTTAGTAAATGCCAGAAGAAATGTCAGGTTCTTCCTATCTTCAAAGAGTTTCTGATGCAGATGAGGAAACACTAATGCATTTAAATCATTGTCTGCCAATACAAGTCAAAGCACTGCCCTTTCCTCCTCCAAACACCTATCTAACGTCTGCAATGTCCAGACAGGACGGGAGCTGCCGGGGTGTAACAGTCAACAGGGGACAAGACTTGTCTTTCCTGGTGAAAGGCTGTTAAAAGCGGTCAGTCGGTAAAACATGATTAAAACAGCCATGGAAGCCAGAAGAGCATGGAAGGGAAGGTTTTGCTTTCCTATGGAACCTTCCAGATCACAGGGTCCAGCCCAAGGATTGGCATCTCATGAGCACTCAAAAAATGGTGGCTGAGAATAAGAAACTCGAGTCCTCTCAAGTAGATGGCGTATCTACGTCACTACTCCATCCCCCCTTTCAAGGTTCAGGGAACATAGGGAACAGGAGACGAAGCAATGTACGGACCAGAGGATGTGGAGGCCGCTGTCTCTGGAGGTGATGTGGCTGTTTCCTAGATGAAGCCACCTGCGGCTGCCCCACACAAGACCTCCACAAGATCAAGAGAATTAAAAGTTTCAGCACCGAGTAGGAGAGAGACTCCCAGTGGCCTACCCCTAGCTGAGGAGATAATGGCAGCTGATGGTCGCTGAGGGAGGAAGAGTCACTTTCCTGTGGAGAGGAGAAACGTGCCATTGCTAAGTCGCTCATGTCCCAGGGGATGACCCCCACATATACATATACAGGTAGCACTAATTACTCAGTGGGTTATTTAAAAAAAAAGAAGAAGAAGAAGACATGAGGCTGGGAAGGAGATGGGAGATGCGTAGGGGGTGAGGTGGGGGTGGAAGGCAGGGAATTGGGGATGAATAAAACCAAGACACATTGTACATATGTATGAAATTTCAAAATAAGAGGTGGCTATTGTTTTGGAGAAAATACGAGAAAACTTGACATTCCGCACAGTCACGGTTGGCTCCACTTTGTAATTCAGGAAACCGAGCCTTTGGAGAAACTAAATGACCCCCCACAGGCAACAAGAGACAGAACTTGGGCAGCGCAGCTCTGGGGGCACTCAGTTCGAGCCCCTCCTCCTCACTACATTGCTGCCGGTGGCTATCCGACATCGGATGTTTAATGCTGGGACTTGTTCCGTGTCTGGTGTCCTTCCATGACCCACGGACGTTTAAATCCATCTTCTCACCTAGGGTGTGGGCGCCGGTGTCCATTTCCCTCCCCGCTCGGCAGCTCCAGTGTAAGAGGATGAAAATAGCCAGCACTCTCCTCTTTCTTAACGACGGCACCTCTTTTGTATTTAAGCATTAATTATAATTAGTCATTTCCTAGAAAGTGTGCAAACATCACAGCACAGCTGGGAACCTGCATAATTTAAACATTATTTCTAATTCAACCTCACAATCCGAGATTGCGTGGGTTTTACAAAGAGCCCTCAACGCCTGGGAGATGGAGGAAAGGTCCTCTGTCTTATTATTAAACCCCTCCCCTGGTGCAATGCACGGGGCTTTGAATTGATAAGATTTCATATACAAATGGTAACAAATGTGCCCTGCCCACTTAAATACTACTTTTGTATTAAAAAGTCTCGGCTTGAAAATTCCCAGCCAATACTTTGGTACAGTTTAATGGATGTGAATGACTATTCGCCAATTTAATATTTCCTTTAAATGAGTGCAATTATGGCACCATACTCTGATTTCCACTGAAATGTGAGAAATTTAGTCTCAAACCTTATCGAGACCCCTGCATGCCCCAAGGTCTTAGGATCTGGGATGCTTAGGTAGGGTGGCCACTGTCTTCACTACCTGAGTTGGAGATGATTCCTCATGTCCAGAGTTCTCTACCCTGGGGCCAATCATAGGGTTCAGGATTATTTCCGGAAGAGTGAAGGATCTTTCTTCCTCATACGATGCAATCCTTATCTTTCCTGAAGCCCTTTCATGTTGTCAGAACAAGAATCATGTGAGATGTGTATATGTAGTGGTGTGTGTGTGTGTGTGTGTGTGTGTGTGTGTGTGTGTGTGTGATATTTGTGGTGTATGTATGTGTGGTGTGTGGTATGAATGTGTGTGGTGTATTCGTGTGATATGATGTGTGCGTGATGTATATGTGGTGTTTATTTAGTGTGTGTGTATGTGTGTGATGCGTATGTGGTGTTTATTTAGTGTGTGTGTATGTGTGATATGATGTATGTGTGTGATATGTATGTTGTGTTTATTTAGTGTGTGTGCATGTGTGTGTGATAATGTATGTGTGTGATGCATATGTTATGTTTACTTAGTGTGTGTGTGTGTATGTGTGTGTGATAATGTATGTGTGTGATGTGTATGTGGTGTTTATTTAGTGTGTGTGTATGTGTGTGTGATAATGTATGTGTGTGATGCATATGTTATGTTTATTTAGTGTGTGTGTTTGTGTATGTGTGTGATAATGTATGTGTGTGATTTGTCTGTGGTGTTTATTTAGTGTGTGTGTATGTGTGTGTGATAATGTATGTGTGTGATGCATATGTTATGTTTATTTAGTGCGTGTGTATGTATGTGTGTGTGACAATGTATGTGTGTGATGCGTATGTGGTGTTTATTTAGTGTGTGTGTATGTGTGATATGATGTATGTGTGTGATATGTATGTTGTGTTTATTTAGTGTGTGTGTGTGATAATGTATGTGTGTGATGTGTATGTGGTGTTTATTTAGTGTGTGTATATGTGTGTGTGATAATGTATGTGTGTGATGTGTATGTGGTGTTTATTTAGTGTGTGTGTATGTGTGTGTGATAATGTATGTGTGTGATGTGTATGTGGTGTTTATTTAGTGTGTGTGTATGTGTGTGTGATAATGTATGTGTGTGATGTGTATGTGGTGTTTATGTAGTGTGTGTGTATGTGTGTGTGATAATGTATGTGTGTGATGCATATGTTATGTTTATTTAGTGCGTGTGTATGTATGTGTGTGTGACAATGTATGTGTATGATGCGTATGTGGTGTTTATTTAGTGTGTGTGTATGTGTGATATGATGTATGTGTGTGATATGTATGTTGTGTTTATTTAGTGTGTGTGTATGTGTGTGTGATAATGTATGTGTGTGATGTGTATGTGGTGTTTATTTAGTGTGTGTGTATGTGTGTGTGATAATGTATGTGTGTGATGTGTATGTGGTGTTTATTTAGTGTGTGTGTATGTGTGTGTGATAATGTATGTGTGTGATGTGTATGTGCTGTTTATTTAGTGTGTGTGTATGTGTGTGTGATAATGTATGTGTGTGATGCGTATGTGGTGTTTATTTAGTGTGTGTGTATGTGTGATATGATGTATGTGTGTGATATGTATGTTGTGTTTATTTAGTGTGTGTGTATGTATGTGTGTGTGACAATGTATGTGTATGATGCGTATGTGGTGTTTATTTAGTGTGTGTGTATGTGTGATATGATGTATGTGTGTGATGTGTATGTGGTGTTTATGTAGTGTGTGTGTATGTGTGTGTGATAATGTATGTGTGTGATGCATATGTTATGTTTATTTAGTGCGTGTGTATGTATGTGTGTGTGACAATGTATGTGTATGATGCGTATGTGGTGTTTATTTAGTGTGTGTGTATGTGTGATATGATGTATGTGTGTGATATGTATGTTGTGTTTATTTAGTGTGTGTGTATGTGTGTGTGATAATGTATGTGTGTGATGTGTATGTGGTGTTTATTTAGTGTGTGTGTATGTGTGTGTGATAATGTATGTGTGTGATGTGTATGTGGTGTTTATTTAGTGTGTGTGTATGTGTGTGTGATAATGTATGTGTGTGATGTGTATGTGGTGTTTATTTAGTGTGTGTGTATGTGTGTGTGATAATGTATGTGTGTGATGTGTATGTGGTGTTTATGTAGTGTGTGTGTATGTGTGTGTGATAATGTATGTGTGTGATGCATATGTTATGTTTATTTAGTGCGTGTGTATGTATGTGTGTGTGACAATGTATGTGTATGATGCGTATGTGGTGTTTATTTAGTGTGTGTGTATGTGTGATATGATGTATGTGTGTGATATGTATGTTGTGTTTATTTAGTGTGTGTGTATGTGTGTGTGATAATGTATGTGTGTGATGTGTATGTGGTGTTTATTTAGTGTGTGTGTATGTGTGTGTGATAATGTATGTGTGTGATGTGTATGTGGTGTTTATTTAGTGTGTGTGTATGTGTGTGTGATAATGTATGTGTGTGATGTGTATGTGCTGTTTATTTAGTGTGTGTGTATGTGTGTGTGATAATGTATGTGTGTGATGTGTATGTGGTGTTTATGTAGTGTGTGTGTATGTGTGTGTGATAATGTATGTGTGTGATGTGTATGTGGTGTTTATGTAGTGTGTGTGCACCTTCTGCTCTGTCAGGTGACAGTCTTCATTTTCCCTGGCTGAGACATGAACGAAATCTGGGGACATCTCCAGGATGCTGGATGTTTCTGTTCCTCCCCGTGGAGGCTGCACACAAGCTCCACCCAGCTCCCCTGCTGGAGGAAAGGGAAGAACAAACAGGAATCAATCTCTTCGCATATTACCCTGCTCCGTTAGTCCATCCTTACCCACTAGTGATTTTCTCTTTTGCAGCCCAGAGAGGTTAATTGACTTAGCATATCCTATGCATTCATTCAAATGACACTAATTTACAGCTGTGATGTGATGTGCAATCTGCTCACTGGCTAATGGAGATGCAGCCATGTGACACACTGCAGCATTGCTCAGAAATGTTCAGATTTGTATCTTCACCCTACACGTGTGATTTTTCAGTAGCTCCTGTGAGGAGCAGAGCATGCCTTATCAGTGCCTGGAGCCTGAGCTCGGCCTCATGGCCTACTTTATCGATAGAGATGGGCAGAGGGGACTGTGGGCCAGTTCCAAGACTAGACTTCGAGAGACTTGCCTTCTGCTGTTCCTTGTGCCTTTTTCATGAATATAAGAAGAGCTTGGAGTTAGATTCAGAGAAGTTAAATTAGCAATGATGTTTAAATTATGTAGGTTCTCAGATACGCTATAATGCTTGCACACTTTCTAGGTCAATGAAGACCCAGTGAATCTATGGACATGCTAGTGATAATATGTAGTTGTTATTGTAAATTACTGACTTTAGAGACACAATAACTAAGGAATACATGAATTCTGGGGTGGAGGGATGGCTCAGAGGTTAAGAGTATTTGTTACATGATCACAAAGATCAGATTTTTGGATTCCAGCACTCACATAACAAACTGGGCACCCTGAAAGCCTGTAACCCCAGCTCTAAAGGGAGGCAGAGACAGAAGGATCACTGTGGCTATCTGGATTCCAGTTTAGCTGAGTCCCTGATTCAGGCGGAGACTCTATCTCAAAAGAACAGGTGAAAAGTGATGAAGAGGACACCTGACACCATCTTCCTGGCCTTTCTCTCTGTGCATTCACAGGCACAGATACCTGCACACATATGTGTGCATTCACAGCTACCTAGATGATGGATGGATGGATGGATAAATGGATGAATGGATGGATGGATGGATGGATAAATGGATGAATGGATGGATAAATGGACGAATGGATGGATGGATGGATGGATGGATGGATGGATGGATGGATGGATCAACACATAGATAGATAGAAAACTGTGAGTTCTGCTTGACTACAGAGTTTCCAGTCTGGGGAAGGTAGGAGGATGTAAAACCAGCAAATACTTAATTGCAGACAATTTTTAAATATGCAGTTGTGAGGAGTGTGAGGAAGGAGAATACACGAGAAGCCAGAGTCTGGGAGAGGATGTACAGGAACACTAGCCAAGTCTACTGTGTGGAACTGGATTGGAAGAGAAGGAATGATTCAGGAAAAAAAATAACACCGAGGTTTCCTCCCCGTGGTGACTACACTCCAAACTCCCTTCCCTTAATGTCACTTTTATGTGGACCTTGTAAAACACCCAATTTATCAGTCAAAATACACAAACAGGCATTTATGATGTTCATAGTCTACAGTAAGACTTTAGAAATTCTGGAAGCAAAAAGTTCAACACCATGTCAAGCCAGGGATTGGGGGAAAGCATCATGCAAGCATAATGCCAATTAACTGACAGCTTGAAGAGGCAGAGCACAAGTCCAAGAGTGTCCTGGAGAAACCTTGATAGACTGGTGTGGTATGTGTTACAGGGGCCAGCTCCTGCCTTTGTCTCTCTTACAACAAGCAGTGGTAGCCACTTTAGAGAAGTTAACAGATTCAAGAATTAAGAACCTCTTTAGGTAAAGTCCTATGGGGCCCTGCCTACAGGAATTCTCCACACGCAAATGGGAGTGGGCATGTCACATTTATTAACAGTATATGGACCAAGAAATGTGGAAAGAACTAAGTGTGTTGCACACTTATAATCCCGGAACTCAGGGGTGCTGAGACAGGAGATTATAATTTACAGGCCAGCCTAGGCTACAAAGTGAGACTTTATCTGCGGGGATGGGGTGGGAGGTAGGGATGAAGAACTCTGTAGAACAGTGGGAAAAGGTGGACTTCAGTGCCAGGCTGGGGTAGGCCTTACATTAGATAAGGGACATGGCTTCTCTGGACCTCTCTCCCTCCACCTGAACATAGGACATGCCTCATGGTAGAGGCTACTAGAGTTCACCAAGGTGCAGATCTCCTCCCCCTTCTGGACATAGTTGCCTATATCTGCAGCTAGGCATGACCACACAACTGAATCGACCTTTGAACTCAGCGGAAGTGATGTTTCTTTCAGTCCTGGTTGATAAAGTTCTTCCATGGGTGATTTTGTTCTTTTTCCTCGTTTGCCACCTGCAGACAGGAATCCTGGGATCTTAGAGGATGTTGGTAGATCCTGAGTCTGTACATGACTGCCTGGAACCAATTTCCCATCCCTCTCCAGTTCACTTGGCCCTGTGACTTGAACAAGAAACAAGCTTTTGCTGGGTTAAACCCCTGGGACCTTAGGCTTGTCTTGTCACAGATGTTAACTTACCCTAATTAATGACATGATATACTTTTCAGTACTGTTGTGAGAATCCCACAAGCCCATGAAAACCTCTAGTATAGGTGCTCAGTACACAGCCACAGCTAAAGATCATTAGCAAGTCCTGTAAGAAGGGTGCTAAAGAGTCTGAAGAAATGGCTTAGTCAGTAAAGTACTCGCTGTGCAAGCAAGAAAACTGGAGTTTGCATCCCCAGTTCCCATGCAAAAAGCCAGGCTTGGTGGTTCTTACCTGTAATCCCAATCCTAGTGTAGTGGTATTTGTTCCACCCATGACTTTGGGCTATAGGGCCACATACTTCCTGCTGTTGTATGTGACCTCTTATAAGGGAAGGGAGAAGGGTCACATGCCCCTTCTCCCTGCTCCTGCCTGTGAGGTGGATTCGCTCCCGGTCAGATCAGAGGATGACTTCAGCTGTCTACTCCATTCTGTATTTGTGAGTGCATTTTCTCAATTTATATCTTAATAAATTCTATTACCCATTTAATGGACTCATGTGGATTGATCTTAATTATTGGCACCCAACATGGGGCATGAACCCATGCTCCTGAGATTAAGAATCTCATTTTCGGGGGCTCTTTGGAGCCCACTACCTGTGATGGGACACCTTGTGCAGCCTTGAGGCTGGGGGAAGGGCTTGGACTTGCCTCTACTGGATGTGCCTCCTCCTAGGAGGCCTTGCCTTCTTGTGGGTGGGAATGCAGAGTTGGGGAGGAGGAGGGAAGAAGGGGATCTTTGATTAGTGTGTAAAATGAATGAAAAAATTTCTTAATAAAAAATAAAAAGATATGCAACAAAAAAAGAATCACAAGCAAGATAGCATTAAAGATGGAAAAATTTTATGATCATTAAAGAGTCTCATGCTCTACCAACTGAGCTAGCCTGGCCCGGCTACATCCTGGAGAGGAGGAGACAGGCGTATCCTTTGGGGACTTGTTAACTAGTCACTCCAGCAGAATGGATAAGTTCTATGTCCAACTGGGAACCCTGTCTCACTCAGTCAAGTGCTGCTCAGACGTGAGGACCTCAGTCTGTACCCCGGCACCCATGTAAAGATGGGCTCCGTGGTGCACACCTGTAACTCTAGTGATGGGGAGGTGGAGACAGAAAGGTCCTTGGAGCTCATGGCAATAGTCAATCAGTGAGTTCTGAGTTCAGTGAGAGACCCTGCCTACAACAACAAACCAGCGTGGAACACAGTGAAGGAAAACCTGTGGACCTCTCACCTCCACAGACCAATGCATACACATGTGGAACACACACACACACATACAAACCTTTGTATCCACACACATATGTATCAAAACACACACACACACACACACACACACACACACACACACACACGCACGCGCACGCGCACACACACACACACACACACACACACACACACACACACACACACGCAAAAACAAATGCAGTGCTGTTAGAGAATGAGAGCTGACGTTCCAGTGGTGGAAGGTGGGTCTTTCCTTCCCTCCCTTCAGTTCCTTCAGGCAGGGCCTTGCTGGCTGCCAAGACCACATGTTTGAGAGGATGGGACACCTGGTCTGGAGTTCGTGGTCTGGAGTTCGTGGTCTGGAGTTCGTGGTCTGGAGTTCGTGGTCTGGAGTTCCCTGATGGCTGCCAGGAGAGCGGCAGAATGACTGCTTGATGCAAAGGCCAAGGGACAAATGAGAGGCACCTCAGGGATGCTCTCAGGATGCTCACAGGAGAACGCTCACATTGCGGCTCCTCCACACTACAGACCAGCTGACAGCTGCTGTCTCCAGGAAGCTCTGCTGTGTCCCCTGTGAACAATGTTCTGATGCTGGAAATGAGGAGCTCACCATAGCAAAGCCATGGGTACTCCCAATCAGCCGGCAGCCAGTATTAGGTGCACCACAGGATACTTGAGTTTTCTGGGGCCTACCCTGTTTGTCTGGGCCTGTTGTATCCAAGAAGTCAATTAGCCACATTTCCACACAAACAAGGCATAACAACCCTCTCCACCCCAGAGTTTGCCAGCTGGGACTCTGCTGCTAAAAGTTGACCTGGTTGTCAGCTTTTTAAAAACTGAAAGATATCTATAGAACCAGGACTACTGGAAAGCCAAGAAACAATGTGGAGGCCGATGCTCCTGAGCTGTGAGTGGAGAACGTGGGAGAAGGGGCGGCAGGGGAAGGGAGAGTAAGAACCCAGGACCTTTGTATTCTGGGGATGCAGTGTAGAGGTGGGCCTTTGAGAGCCAAGAGAGGGAGCCCAGGCAGAGGCTCCCTGGAAGCCAGAGGAGCGATCACCTGACTAGCACGAGTCAGCCCCATTCACCGGACCCACCTGAACGAGCAGCCCAGGGACTGACAATTAGGACATGTGGTGGGCGACGCTTTGCACTGGATGCGTGAGGCTGGCTCTCTGGCCCACAGACGACACTAGCAGGACAGCGTCTTAGCTTCGGGCTTCCTTTTCAGTCTATCACCTGGCAATGACTGACAACCAACACACCATGTTCCAGGTAAAGGCGCAGTCCTCCGTGACAGATCAAGCTTGCCAGCAGCGATAGAACCTCAGTGCAAGGCCCTAAGCCTGTCCTTGTCTCTGTCCCCTAAGGTGCACTTTAGGAGATGGTTGAATTTCCTTTGCGTTAGGCTGTGTTCTCTGTACATGTAAAGGTGGAGGACTGTTAGTACACATTGCAGGCAAAGTTCAACAACGGCCCAGTGTTTCCTGATTTTTGATACTTCTATTAACCCCTGCTGGGTAGACATGCTTACTCTTCTTAAAGACATCCTTAAATTCACTGTATGAATGAAGAAACTGAGGTTCAGAGAGGACATGGCTTGTATAAGTATGGACATAGTAAGACCCGGGGAGGTGGCTCACTTGGTAAAATGTTTGCGGCCTAAATGCAAGGACCTGAGTTTTCTCCCCAGCTCTCATACAAACAACGGGGCACAGCCGTGAGTAGCGGTCATCCGAGGGCTGGCTGCAGAGACAGGCAGACGACACTTGGTGGCCTCACAGTCTAGCCAGGTTGAGAACTACAAGGGAGTGAACTTGTCTCTGAAGATCAGGTGGAGAGTGGGTAACAAGACATCTGACATAGACCCAAGGTCTCTATACGCATGCCTGCACAAGTGCATGTGCACATGTACACACACACACACACACACACACACACACACACACACACACACACCAAATGTGCTGGCTAACTTTATGTCAATGTGACACAAGCTAAAGTCATCTGAGGGGAGGGAACCTCAACTGAGAAAATGCCTCTATAAGACTGGGCTGTAGGCAAGCCTGTAGGGCATTTTCTTAATTAGTGGTTGATGGGGGAGGGCCCAGAACATTGTGGGTGGCTCCATCCCTGGGCTGGTGGTCCTGGGTTCTACAAGAAAGCAGCTGAGCAAGCCATGGGGACCAAGCCAGTAAGCAGCACCCCTCCATGGCCTCTGCATTAGCTCCTGTCTCCAGGTTCCTGCCCTGTCTGAGTTCCTGCCCTCACTACTTTTGATGATGAACTGTTATATGGAACTGTGAGTGAAATAGGCCCTTTCCTCCATAAGCTTCTTTTGTTCATGGTATTTCATCGCAGCAGCAGTAATCCTAACTAAGACACAAAATACTGACAGATGATGAAGAGCAGATCAGTCTAGGTATGTAGAGTTCATACCGAAGGAACTAATGCATCCCAAACACCATCTGAGCTCTTTAATTTTGAGGTTAGAAGAGTTTAGATTTGAACAGTTTGAGTTTGAGACATGAATCAGTTATCTACATTGCTACTATAAGGCTGTGTAATAACCAACCATGAAACCTCAATGACATATCACCATAAATATTTAGCTCACCAGCCTGCCTGGTTCAGCCACTCTGGGCTGAGCTGGGCTCACTCACATGGCTGTGGTCAGCTGGACTTCAGCTGGTAGGCTCTGCTGATCTGGCCAGACTCACTCACACATGACATCACTGGCTATTGGCGGAGCCATGATGGCCTTGAATGAGATGACCAGCTCTTCATTCTGGTGGATGCCTTCCTTCCACTGAGACGGAGAGGTTTGGGAGGTGATGTGGAATGAGCAGAGACAATCAAGTATTTCACTGAGTCTCCACTTGAATTCCACCCCTGGTGGGCCTTTGGTTAAAGTAGATCACACACCGAGCCCAGATTCCAGGTGAACCTCAGTTCTGACAGAAATGGGAAAGCCACGTGGCAAAGGGTGTGGATGTGGAGAGGGGAGAAGAGGAAGAGCCAAGATGGCAGTCGTTCTAACTCTAAGAAAACAATGAAATGGAAACTTTCCCCTGTCTACCAATTCACTGCTGCATTAAAACACAATCAGAAAGCAATACTTTGGGGAGACGGCTCACTGACTGAAATCACTCACCAAGGAAGCCTGGAGACCTGCGTTTGATCCTTGGATCCTACAGTAGATGAAGAGAACTGACTCCTCAGACTTCTCCTCTGACTTCCACATGTACACACTGTGACACACACACACACACACACACACACACCCATATGCATATACACACTTCATGCATACATAAACACACTAGTAATATATAGTTTTTAAAGAAAGCAATACTTTTGAAGGTTAGTGGCATCCAGATTAAAATCACTGCAAAGCCATCCATTTCTGGTCCCTGACAACTCCTCTAAGCTCAGCTTGAACCCCTCCCCATTTCTCCCCATGTTCCAGCCACACTGGCCAAACACCCTGTCTCAGGACTTGGCATATTCATCTTCCTTTACTTAGGAAGCTTGCCACGCGTACTCTGACTCTATTTGAAGCCCTCCTCTCCCTTCCCCACGCTCCTCCTCCTCTAGGCAGCAACAGCTCAGTCACATACAACTGACTATGAACCCATGAGCGCCCCACAGGACCGTGTTTAGACATCTTCCTATACTCAAGCTCCGGTATGGCCAGATCTCTGAAATACACCCATTTTGGTGCCACCTGACATTTGGGGAAACAGGAGAGTGACATATTGATGAGATCATTTCCTTATGAAGATTTTAATGTAGATTTGTTACCTTTTCCATCGCTGTTAAAATCCCGGAGAGTTTAAGTCAGGAAAGACTTTGATCCACAGCACCAAAGGTCTCAGTTCATGCTTGGCTGTCTCCATTGCTTTTAGGCCTGTAGAAAGCAGAAATCCCACAGAGGAAGGTGGACTGGAGCAGAGAGACTTACTGTGTGAGAAGCAGGAAGCAAAGAGGAGTCATAGAAGAAGGGGTGAAGGCTAAGAAATGCCCTTCAAAGACATGTTCTGGCTTCAGCAGGACCACCGCTCCCCAAGAATCTGTGCACAATTTAAACCCATCAATAGTTTAAAACCTTGATTAAGTTAAAAAAAATACCACTCATGATCTAATTGTCTCTAAAAATCCCCTCACAGACATATCTTTTGTAATCTCCTAGGTATGTCTGGATCTGGTCCACTCGACAAGGTTAATCATAACTAATCCACGCATGTACAGATCCATATGTCACCATCACTACACATGGGTCCGTCTACACGCATGTACAGATACATATGTCACCATCACTACACATGGGTCTGTCTACACACATGTACAGATACATATGTCACCATCACTACACATGGGTCCATCTACACGCAGACAGTCCAAGTGAATGGATGAAGATGGTGCTTCAGTTGACTTCCTGTAGGCGATCCTTCATTGCTGTCACTAATAAACTGGGTCACCTGGACTCTGCATCTTACTTGTCAGGTATGCTGTGGTAGCAGATGTGATCTAGCCAATTGGGAGGTGCAGATAAGAAGCAAGAGAGTGATGTTATCATGGAAGGCCCAGTCAGATTCACTTCCTGCTTTATTTTATTCCATTTGGTTTTGTTCTGTTTTGAGGTGGGGTTTCACGAATCTCAGGATAGCCTGAGATTCACAATGTAGCTGAAGACAACCTTGACCTTCTCATCCTCCTGCCTCCAGCTCCCCAGCACCAGGGTTGAAGTGGCACACCGTCGTGCCTGACTTGCCTGTTGCTGAAGGCCAAACTCTGTGCTTTGAAGGGACTGGACTGGGATTCCTGCAACCGAGCCACACCCTCAGCCAACTGGATGTTTTTATAAATGCAATTTTGTTGGCGCGTAGCTGCTCTTCCTCACGTACTGTCTGCTTTGTGCTCTGGTAGCAGAATGGAGTAGTTTCAACAGAGACTGTTCACAGAGCTTCAAATGGCACCTGTCCTTCTATTTTACGTTATTTTTTAAATGGGGGAATTACAAGAGTCTTGAAGAAGAGGAAAATGATGCAAGAAAAGGCTGGCTTCAGATTCAAAATATTGGGATTTTATTCTGGCCTCATAATTCTGTAGCTCTGTGCGGTTATCAATGTACTAGACTTTCCCGAGCCCCGATTTCTTCATCTGTAACTGGGGATGATCATTCTAGCACAAATTTGCTAGATGAAATGAAATTCTCCATGGCGTGCCGGAGCGGCGCCTACCATAAAAGCGTGATCAGTATATGTCATGGGCTATTATTAGTTGACAGCCACAAAGAGACCAATTTGGGGGTTAAAATATTATGTCGGCTCAGGCCACAGTGTTTCGAGTGTGGTGAGAAGCCCTGTGGTTTGGTGCCAGCACTTGGTAAGGTTCTCATTGTTGATTTCTGCAGGGATCCCAGCCTGGACAGTCCAGAGTGGTTTTGATGTGATTCAATACTGTTTTCTCTCCTGGAATGTGGATGTACCACATGACCAAGGCTGAGTGCATATCTTCTCCAGTACCTCATCATCTCTTTCTAGAAGCAAATGAATTCTCTTACTCAATATTTGTTTGCCCCTATGTTCTTGGAATTGTTAGGTTTTCTGTCATGCTCAGTGGTGGCCTAGAAGCCGACCATGTGCTACACAGTGATGGGTTCCAGAGCACAGTAGAGAGGCTGCACCCCTGGGCGGAACTGTTACACTCCCTGCAGAACAGCAGCTGAGAGGCTCCTCCTTGTGGACACAGCGGGGACCCAGGGGAGTGGGGACCTCATGATTAGCGTCAACAACAATTCCTCCTGGGCCAGGTTCAAACTGCACCCACCTGGAGGACCTTCCTCTTTAGACTGCAGAGAACAAAGGCCTCTAGTGGAGGCAGCGGTGGCTGATGATGGGAAGGTGCTGATGACGTCTATCAATCTTCTCTTCTCCTCTCACTCCCCAACAAAGTTCTCCGGCAGATGGCCATGAAGCGCCTCCGTCTTGGCTACCCCTGTAGTAGACATGGTTGGTCTCTATAGAAAGCTCCTTCTTGACCCCAAGGTCCCTGTAATCTTCGCAGTAGAAGGGAGAATGAACTCCACCACTGTTGTCCAAGTCTCAGCATTGGTGATGACTTTGTCCTGTTAGGAAGCCAACAAAATGGCCCCATTCAGGTCTTATTCCTCCAGTTATTTGCTTGCACTTGGGGCTGGGCTGCTGTGTGGGGGTCTTGGTGTCCTGTATCGGTTCCAATCAACTGCAGGTTGCCTATTTAACACCCCCACTGCCCACCACACACACAGTGTTTCAATTGGATGCTATGTTCTTCATGTTCTGCTTGGTAAATCGGGTTGCTAAGTACTCCGATTCTTTAGGATGGGAAGGAGGTAGTTAACATTAACTATGCATGAGCTGTCGTGGATTGAATAAATCATTTGAGGAGCAATGTCATATCCTTTCAGCAGTCGGAAGCCGATGGAAAACTTTGCGTCGTGTGACCTTGGGTATTGCAGTGGCCTCCTAACTTGTTGGTTTTCACTGTTGCCCCACGCCCATTCTTTATTTCCTATTCTTTTTTCATGTGTATATACGTGTGTGTGTGTGTGTGTGTGTGTGTGTGTGTGTGAAATCTCCAAAGTGATCCTGTTACAATGCAATTCCTATCATGTCACTATGCTCAAAGTCTTCCCAAAGCTAGCCAATTACTTCTAGAAAATGCCAAAGCCTTTATACTGATCTAAAAGACATTTGTCTTAGTCCATTTTCTGTTGAAATGACAAAAATGCCCAATTCTGGGTAACTTAAGGAAAAGAGGTTATTTAGCTCTAACTGAAAAACCTCAATAGCATGGCACTGGTTCTGGTGAGGGCCTTTCTGGCCATGGCACACGGTTGTCATGGCAAGAATTGTGTGCAAAAGGAGTGTATGGCAAGACAAAACACCAGAGGAGCCAGGGAGCGGCCAGGCTTGCTTCTTTGTAGCGACCTTCTCACGAGTACTAACCAGTCCCCACGGAGTGTCCTCAATGAATTAATGACCTTGCGTTAAGCTTCTTAAAGGTTCTACACCACTCCTCAGTGCCGGCACACCAGGGCTCAAGATCCAAACCTTAGCAGAGCTCCAGACTGTGGCCCCTCAGCCAAGTCCCCCTGTCTGCCAACCTGCTTTCTAAATAAAGTCTGGGCACACAGCCATACTCATTTGTACATACATGACCTAGGTCTCCTCTCTAGCTATCTGGGCAGCTCTTGCAGCCCAGACCATGCTTCATAAAACCTAAGTATTGACTATTGTCTTATTATGGAAGCCTGCTGATCCCTGCCTTACATGAGCTGCTCCTCCCCATTCCCTGATGTCACCTTCCAGACCCCGTCTCATCCTTCCTTACGTCACACGAGACTGTTCCTCATCCCTTTACGTCATTACCCATCCTCCCACCTGGCCTGGGTGCTCACTCGCTGGTCTTCCCCTCATGCCTTCCTCCCTTGCTCCCCTCTCACCAGAGCTGATCCTGATCCCTCCCTTTACATTGCACCCCACTCCCTTAGACAGCATCTGTGCCCCCTACAACCCCGTGGTTTATGCCTCCCCCTTTCAGGAACACAAAATACGTATACTATCTTATTTCTGTTCTTCTACCTCCAAAGTAATTTACTTGTTTTTTGTTATTCTTGGCCATATCCTCACCGTGGGGAATAGTGCCTTGCTCATAGGAGAGTCTGGGTAAATGTTGATTAGACCAATATTGCATCAAATCTTTAGAATTTCCTGTACAACTGAAAGGTTAAACAACAGTGGCTTATCGGGGGCAGGTCCAGTGGGCTCCCCCATGCCCCAGGCTCCTGCTTCCTCCAGTTTTCCAATAGATGTTTCTCTTTCTCCCCAAGGAGTTCCTGTAAGCACATGAGGTTCATTTCACCTCTGGCTTTTCTTTTTCTTTTTAATTGTTTATTTATTTTTCATGTGCATTGGTGTTTTGTTTTGCCTGTGGAAGGATGTTGGGTCTCCTAGGCCTGTAGTTACTGACGGTTGTGAGCCACCATGTGTATTAGGATTTGAACCTAGGTCTTCTGCAAGAGCAGCCAGTGCTCTTAACCGCAGAACCATGTCTCCAGTCCCCACCTCTGGCCTTTCTGTTGTAGGAAGTATCTGAGAAGACAGAGGTCCCACCTTGAGTTATAAGGCCACTCAGTCAGAGGAGACATTAGGAAACAGATCTTATGGTAACATGTTCTTCTACTCTTAAGAAACTCAAAATCTCTCAGTAGAGAAAAAAAGAAATGGACCCTGGGCTTACAGCATCAGCCACATCTGGCCTTCAGTTTTGTTCTCAGCAAGAAGTACAGAGGTGGGACTCTGGAAACTCACAGGATTATGGAAATTCAAGATTATGGAAAAGCACAAAAACACAGGACTCCTAGATGTTAGCAATGACCAGGCTAGTTATATCCTCTGTGATATAACTCAGTTCCCTGAGCTTCACTTCTCACAAGGTTCGAGCACCTCATGACCGATTCTCAGCAGCTAGCAATGTACACAGTCCATGGGACATGCCCGGCAATGGTTTCCATTGGAAGTAATAGATGAGATGTAGTGGATTCTGGGGAACTTGTACACACCAGATAACTTTATGTTCTGTTGATTGCATGCTTGCTGTAGCCTAACATCTTAACCACACAACATCTACTCACTCCTCGGTCCTTCCTGTGAAACTATGAATGGTGGCCGTGAGGCAGCAAGGAATTAATAAGCAGAATTCTGTAATTCACAGAATTACAGAAAATTCAAGGAGCTAAGAATTAGACCAAGACTTGAATTCTTGGCCACTGACTCCAAAACCTATGTGTCCTTGATGACATTCATGTATTTAGGTATTCAACCAATCAGTACTTAGTGCTTACCATGTTCCAGGCACTGGAACATATTACTGTGCTGAGAAAGAATCATTCAAACCAAGACTTTGATTTTGGTGAGTGAGGAGGAGGAGCACAGAGAACTCAAAGTGTATACTCCCGTTTTTATGCTCGTTTCTTTTCTTCTGAAAGCTGCTAGGTGAGGAACACACATGTGCCTTCACCGTTGCGTGTTTATTTTAATTTTCAGTACCAGCTTCATTTGTATGCATATCATTTGTCTAATGAGATTGCAAATTACTTGAGATTAGGAGTATCTCTTTTTCATTATTGAGTTCCAATATTAAACATGGCTGCACTGCCTGTGGTTAGGAGCGTAATGAGCACACTGGGATCAGTGGATTCCCGTTGGATGAAACAGAATTAATATTAGGAGAGTTTTTGGGGTCGTAAGCAGCAGAATTCCACCTTGTGTGACTTGAGCAAGAAAGGGACTTACTGGCAGGAGAGAGCTGCAGCCAACTTTGTAACAAAGGAACCAAGAGAGCTGAGCCAGCAGAAGCACAACCCAGGCCATGGCTGTAAGCTGCCACTGTCTACACAGCCCTGTGCACCCAGTCTGCACTCTGGGGCACTCGGTGCTGATGCTCACTGCAGTGCTACTGTATGGGCTAGGTCATTCTGTGGGAGCAAACAGCCCCCGCATTACAAAGGCCTCGATGAGAGAGGCGGTTTCTCCCTCTCCTTGTGTCTCCCATCATCTCTCCTGTCCTCAGAGTTGCTAAAGGGCCTAAGCTCCAACTCCGTTGGATGCTCCATAATCCCAGAAGTCGGAAGGAAAAGCAGCCCAGGCTATGCACACTAGACTAGCTCTTAAGGTTTCTGATCCAACACACACGTTGTTTTCCCTCCACTTCACTTACTGAACCTGCCACATGACCCTCGGGGTGCTGGGGCACCGAATTCTACTAAGCACTCCAAAAGAGAATCGTGTGCTCTTTGGTGTCTCCAAGTCTGCAGTACCACCCCCACCCTGAATATGTGCTCCCTGGATCTGCATTTCATGTCACTCATTCCGAGTTTAGTCTTGGTGTCACCATTCCATTGGCCTCACACAGGTCATTTTCAGTGATTCACCAAAAAGCATGTGAAAGAGAAGGCGTGATAATCAGCCAGGAGGCCATACGGGTGACCAAATCCTTCCTCTTCCTTTCCACTTGACATCTGTGCTGGTGGCGCACGCCTTTAATCCCCACACTCGGAGGCAGAGGCACATGGATTTCTGGGAGTTCAAGGCCAGCCTGATCTACAGAGTGAGATCCAGGACAGCCAGGACAGTTACACAGAGGAACCCTGTCTTGAAAACAAGCAAACAAACAGTTTAGTCTCCACTTGACATCTACCCTGCCATCAACAGCAGGTCTATGTCAAAAGGTTTTATCTAAAAGAGCTGACCTGTCCAGACCCTGAATATACCTGAACTCACCAAAGAGTGCTGACCTCTGACCTCTTTAAGGGGTGCTGCCAGACACCTTTAAACATAATTGTTTTCTTAACAAACATACATTACCAAAGGAACTGTGTCTTAATTATTCTTCTGCTACAAGGGAAACTTGTTATCTGGTTGGGGACTGTCCCCAGAAGAAGGAGCCACAGCCTCCAGCCGGCAGACCCAGTGCTCTCTCAAATGGGTCTCCCAAAATGAGATCTGAGGAGTCTACAGCTCAGCCAACCCTCTTGTTTTGAAGTCTATGGAATTCTGAGGTAGAAGTCACATCTAAGCTGTGCTGCAAACTGAGATAATAAATGTTTGCTGTTTGAAAGCTCCACATTTTGGAACAATACTTTATTTAGCAATAGGTAGTTAGTATCTTCTTTGTTTATTAAATAAATATGCAAGAGCCCTCTGAGAGGCCCCTAGGGCATATAAGTGATCACAATAGAACTTACTTTGGGGGTCTGGAGAGACGGTTCAGTGGTTTAGAGCCACTATTCAGAGGACCTGAGTTCAATTCTCAGCACCCATGTAGGGCAGCTCCCAACCACCTGTGACTCCAGCTCCACGGGGTATGACACCCTTTTCTGCCTCCTCAGGCACTGCATTCACATGTACACACCCACATGCAGACAGACGTGCCCTGCCTCCTCCCACTCCCATGATGTCTTCATCTGTCATGGTATCTCCTTCCCTGCTCTCCCACTCTGCCCCCACTCCAGCTCCACCCTCCATTCCTTACCCTCCGCCACCCCCACCCCCAGCCCACTCATGCAGAGCCCATCCACTTCTACTTCACTGGGCTATCCATGTGTCCCTCCCAGGGTCCCTCCTTGCCAGCTAGCCTCTACGAAGCCATGGGCTGCAGACTGGCCATCCCTTGCCCTACATCTAGTATCCACTTATGAGTAAGTACATACCATGTTTATCCTTGTGAATCTGGGTTACCTCACTCAGGATGATATTTTCTAGTTCCATCCATTTGCCTGCAAATTTCATGATATCACTGTGCTTTACTGCTGAGTAGTACTCCATTGTGCATATGTGCCACATTTTCTTTATCCATTCTTCAGTTGAAGGGCATCTAGGTTGTTTCCAGGTTCTGGCTATTACAAACAATGCTGATGTGAACATAGCTGAGCAAGTGTCCTTGTGGTAAGATTGAGAATTCCTTGAGTATATGCCCAAGAATGGTATAGCTGGGTCTTGAGGAAGACTGATTCCCAATTTTCTGAGAAACTGCCATACTGATTTCCAGAGTGGCTGTACAAGTTTGCATTCCCACCAACAGTGGAGGAGGTTCCCCTTGCTCCACATCCTCTCCAACATAAGCTGCCTTCAATGTTTTTGATCTTAGCCATTCTGACAGGTGTAAGATGGTATCTCAGAGTCGTTTTGATTTGCATTTTCCTGATGACTAAGGATGTTGAGCAATTCCTTAAATGTCTTTCATCCATTTGAAATTCTTCTGTTGAGAATTCTCTGTTAAGCTCTGTAGTCCATTATTTTAACTGGCTTGTTCAGTATTTTGAAGTCTAGCTTTTTGAGTTCTTTATATATTTTGGAGATCAGCCCTCTGTCAGATGTGGGGTTGGTGAAGATCTTTTCCCATTCTGTAGGCTGTCATTTTGTCTTATTGACTGTGTCCTTTGCTCTATAAAAGCTTCTCAGTTTCAGGAGGTCCCATTTATTAATTGTTGCTCTCAGTGTTTGTGCTGCTGGTGTTATATTTAGGAAGTGATCTCCTGTGCCAATGTATTCAAGATGACTTTCTACTTTCTCTTCTATCAAGTTCAGTGTAACTGGATTTATGTTTAGGTCTTTGATCCACTTGGACTTGAATGTTGTGCATGGCAACAGATATGGATCTATTTTCAAACTTCTGCATGTTAACATCCAGTTATGCCAGCACCATTTGTTGAAGATGCTTTCTTTTTTCCATGGTACAGTTTGGGCCTCTTTTTGAAAATCATATGTTCATAGGTGTGCGGATTAATGTCAGGGTCTTGAATTCGATTCCATTGGTTTACATGTCGGTTTTTATGCCAATACCAAGCTGTTTTTATTACTGTAGCTCTATAGTAAATTTTGAAGTCAGGGATCGTGATGCCTCCAGAGGTTGTTTTATTGTACAGGATTCTTTTAGCTTTCCTGGGTTTTTTGTTTTTCCAAATGAAGTTGAATATTGTTCTTTCCAGATTTGTGAAGAATTGTGTTGGTATTTTGATGGGGATTGCATTGAATCTGTAGATTGCTTTTGGTAAAATTGCCATTTTTACTATGTTAATTTACTATGTTAATACCTATCCATGAGCATGAGAGATCTTTCCATTTTCTGATATCTTCTTTGATTTCTTTCTTCAGAGACTTAAAGTTTTTATCATACAGGTCTTTCACTTGCTTAGTTAGAGTTACCCCATGGTATTTTATATTATTTGTGGCTATTGGAAAGGGTGATGTTTCTCTGATTTCTTTCTCAGCCCATTTATCATTTGTATATAGGAGGGCTACTGATTGTTTTTGAGTTAATCTTGTATCCTGCCACCTTACTGAAGGAGTTTATCAGCTGTAGGAGTTCCCTGTTAGAATTTTTGGGGTCACGTATGTATACTATCATATCATCTGCAAATTGAGAAAGTTTGACTTCTTCCTTTCCAATTTGTATCCACTTGATCTCCTTTTGTTGTCTTATTGCTCTGGCTAGAACTCCAAGTACTCTGTTGAATAAATATGGGAAGAGTAGACAGCCTTGTCTTGTTCCTGATTTTCTTGGAATCGTTTATTGCAAAAACTTATTTGCATCCTTATGGAGTTAATTAATAAAAAACATGTCTCCATGCTGCAGAAACTAACAGTGTGTGTGTGTGTGTGTGTGTGTGTGTGTGTATGTGTGTATATGTGTGTGTGTGTGTACAAGTGCTCACCGCAGTGTGCGTGTGTGTGTGTGTGTGTGTGTGTGTGTGTGTGTGTGCACAAGTGCTCGCCACAGTGTGCATGTGGAGGTCGCAGAACAGCTTGTAGGAGTCAGTCTCCTTCTTTCACCTTGTGGATCCTGGGGACCAAACTCAGGCTGCCAGGCTTGGCCATGAGTGCCTTACCCACAGAGCCCTTTCACCAGCTCCTAAACAGGGGCTTTCACGAACAAATGTTTGTCATGGGTCTCCAAAAGTGAGAGAGAGTATTCAGTGGCTCACAAACTTTCAAATTTCATTATTTTTTGCTAATGTTCTGTGGAACACACAATGGAAAACTCTATAAGTTAAACAAACAATAACTGAAGTTGTGATTTTAAAGACTTCAGTGTCTCTATAAAATTCCACTGCATGCCCTTTGCCTTTGTTCTCTATAGAATTAACAGCTATTCTTCTTTCCCCTGCACATTCACATTCATGTATTTAGCAAGCATTGGCTGATTATCTACTATGTGGGCAGGCTCTGCAAGCACCAGAATGAAGTCTCTGGCTGTGGAGCTGCCTTGTTTGTCCTGAAGTGTATTTACAGACATGTTAATTGCTTCGTTTTATGAGTAATGGTTTCAGCTACAATATTTAGGCAAAGAGCAAAGGAGAGGAAGAATGGGATTGGTGAGCTTTGACATCACAGCCTTGCTGAGCTGGTAATGCCTATTGAAGCAAGGCATTGTCCTCAAGGACAGGAAACACAATCGGTATTGAAATAGTGCCTGAAACACTTCATTGGATGGTATTTAAAATGTTTAAAGGATGTTTGGAACAAATAAAGCTCTGAAAAGTTCTTTCAAATCAAAATAAAATTTTGGCATGCTTTTTTTTCAACTACCACTGCCTTCCCCATAATAGCCTGCTTGAGAGTGCAAGTGAGGAAAACAGGGCTTTTGTCTCTCTGGCCTAACATGGATCAAGTGTCTCATACTTCTGATGGAAAGCAGGGTGTGGGAGGGGCCAGGGATGTCTACCTTGCTTAGGAAGCAGATTGAATTCACTTCCCTATTTTACATTTTGGGTGTTGCTCTTGAGAAATTCATGTGATGTTCCCTGATATAATAAAACAGTAAATGAACCAACATCTCTATGATGGCTATTCTTGGTTGTCGACTTGACTACATATGGAATTAACTAAAACCCAAGTGGCTGGGTATACCTGTGAGTGATTTTTCTTAATTAAATCATTTGAAGTAGGAAGATCCAACTTCAATCTGGGTCATACCTTCTGGTGCCAGCCTATATAAAGGACACGGAAGAAGGACGCTTTGGCTCTTTGCCTGCTTGCCCTTGCTCTCACTGGCAAGTCCGTTCCTTCACTGGCATTAGAGCCTACTCCTTTGTGACTCCACTGCATACTGAAGACCAGGAGAGACATTCAGCCTCATGGGCTGAACAACTAACTACTGGAGTCTTGGACTTTCCATTGGCAGACAGACATTGCTGGACTAACTGGATCATGCCCTGTAAGCGACTCTAATAAATCCCAGATATAACAGAACTGATAGAAGCTACATACATATGTATATATGTATATATTTGTGTGTGTATTTATACATTTATACATACACACACAAATATATACATATATTTATACATACACACATGCATATATATATATATATATTTTTTTTCTGTTTCTATCAGTTCTGTTCCTCTAGAGGACACTGACTAATGCATTTTCTAACCGAAGAGGTCCCTTTTATATCCTTCAAAGACACTTAAGGTCAGTTTAGAAATCAAGTGGTGTTGATGTTGGCCAAGGTCTGGAGAAACAGGGATGAACTAAAGATTTTGAAGTTAAATGTAAAGATGTGAGATAAGATAAAATACTGACAATATTTTACTCTTAAAAAGGGGTCAGACCATTCCAAATTTACCAACCTTTCAAGAGAAAAACTGACAAATTTAACTAGGATAAAACAAAAATTTATATTGTAAAATGAGTAAATAAATTCAAAGTGAGGAAAATAGCAAGCCATAGAGAATTACTTACAATGTACGTGACAGAGAAAGGGTCATATGTTGAAATTCTATCTGTAGTTCATGACCATCAAGAATAAAAAGCTTGCTCACAAGTATGTAGACTTGAGTTCAGATCCCCAGCATAATGGCACACATTCATAGCTCCAGTACTGGGGGAGGCGGGGTGGACACTGCCTGTCTCCGCCCCACCTGGAGTTCCTTGGTCAGCCAGTCTCGTGAGCTCTAGATTCAGTTAGAAATCCTGTCTTAAAAAAAAAAAAAAAAGCATGGGAGTAATTGAGGAAGGTTACACTGACCTCTGATCTCCACTGGCTCATACACACACACACACACACACACACACACACACACACACACACACACACTCAGTGGGAAAAAGCAAAGTCAGTAATAGTGATTGTGGGTGATGGGAGGAGAGGAAGTTCATCAACTTTTTGTCTGAATAAAATCAAAATAAAAAAGCAAGAAAATATACGAAAACATCTGAGGGTTGAAACTGTGATACATTTTAATGAAAAAGTAGATTATAGATCAGTATATTCAGTACAGCAGCACTCTGGCTAAAATACTGGGCAATACTTTCCTGTTGCTGTGATAACATATCATGGCCAAAACAACTTAAGGAAGTGTTTTGGCTCAATGTTCATCATGTCATGATGGCCTAGAAAATGTGGCATAGGGCAGAAGCAGGAACACAGCTGATCTTATTTAAGTTTCACACAGGAGAGAGAGAGAGAGAGAGAGAGAGAGAGAGAGAGAGAGAGAGAGAGAGAGAGAGAGAGAGAGATCCTCCAGCAAGGTCCTATTGCCCAAAAGTTCCATAACCTCCCTGGAGCAGTGCTACTAACAGGAAACCAGGTATTCAAACACACGAGCCTCTTAAGAACATTTCTCATTCAATCCACCTCAGTAGCATTTGTTGGAGCTTTTCTATGCACTCGGTATTTTCATCATCTCATATCCCCAATCCTATCAGGTTGGCTGGCATTATGATCTTCCTAACAGAAAAAAAAAAATTAACACATGGGGGTGGGGGTATTTTGCTCAATGCTTGTCTAACCAGCATGCACAAGGTCCTAAATTCAACTTCCTGTACTACAAGAGAAATATATATGTATATACATTTAGTAAATACAAACTCATCAGTTAGAAATACAACTGAAAATATCTGCCAGTATTTCAACCTGGGTCTTTATGACCTTGAGACTAACATTTATAAGCACCGTTCTGTCACACACAGAGAGAAAAATGCAAAAGGCAACTACAGCAGTTGCTGCAGATATTGCTTATAGCTAGCAATTACTGGCAAGTTCTGTCATGAGGTGAGTGTTCAAGGCTTCAAAGAAGCAAATGGAGGGGCCAGCTCCATAGGGCAGAACAGAAGGGCTGTTAGCTAGATTTTGAAAGATATGCAAGAGAGTTCAACAAGCACATCCCTCCCTCCCTCCCTCCCTCCCTCCCTCCCTCCCTCCCTCCCTCCCTCCCTCCCTCCCTCCCTCCCTTCTTTCTTTCTTTCTTTCTTTCTTTCTTTCTTTCTTTCTTTCTTTCTTTCTTTCTTCTTTTACACACTAGCATTTAATACAAAGGCCACAGAGTTGGTAAAGACATTCCCTATGTTTAAGAATCTATAATGAGTTTTAGGGAGTGAGGGACCTGGTGGCTGAACAGGAGGGAAGATAATGAAGTTGGACAGAGATTAACACTATTCCTTTCTGATATGGCTGAGAATTGTTTTAGAAAAGTGATCCTCCTACCAGAGTAGAGTCTGAGGGGAAAAGAGACCCAGTGAGAGGCTCCTGGGAACTGTGTGTGGGAGGTGATGAAGTGTGCTACCAGAGAAAGGAGAGCGGGAATGATGGGTGAACACGGTGAAGCTTCGCCTCTGAAAATGTGTGGTGCTGTAGCTGAGTCACCATAATAGAGGCGGCTTGCAGTATCGTAATGACCTCCGAATGGCTTGCCTTCCTGTGCTCATGGCTCCTTCCGGCTCTTCCAGGGTTCTGCCTTGCCCACCTGATTCATGTGGAACTTTCTTTCCCAGACTCTCCAACCCTCCAGAGACCTAGCAGGGCCAGGCAGTGGGAGGCTCTAGCAGAACACAGAGGTGGGTGGAGCCTTAGGACCCAGTCCCTCAACCTCTGATAGCAACAGCCGCAGCCATTGTCCTACCTGAGAGACCTGATCCTAACATTAAAACCTTGCCGCTGAGCTTTTGAGGAACATGTCTTTTTCGCTTCAATTAACGATGAAAAAGGAAGGCACAGTGAGGCACAGTGAGGCTAAGAAGTTTGTCTGGGGCTACAGCCTGCTTGAGTAAGGCTCAGAGCCAGGCTCTAAACCCAAGTGGCACTGCTTGGTACAGCCCCGAGTGCGTGGCAGATGCTGGGAGAGATGAGATGAGCAGCAGTGAATAGGCTGCTTGGCATGGTAGTTGCTGGGAGAGTCAACGCTTTTCTGTTTATAGACTGCTGACGGGTGAAGAAGTCCTTAGTACTTGGATTGACTGGAAGTGTTAGGAATCATGGACAGAAAATAATTTTATTTTTTACTGAAAAGTATTACGGCTTTGGTAAATATCAGTACCTGTTTATTGTAAAAAGTTCAGATGTTTTTGTTTTGTTTAGCCACAGGGTCTCTCGACATAGCCCTGGCTGTCCTGGAACTCACCAGTAGACCAAGCTGGCTGTGAACTCACAGAGATCTACTTGCCTCTGCCTGAATCCTAGAATTAAAGGTGTGCAACACTATGCCTGACTAAAATTAAAAAAAAAATCTAAAGAAGAAAACATCAGAGACAGGGCTAGAATAAACAAAAATCCTGGGAGTAGTTGGGGGAGGGGAAAAATGATAAAAATACATTGCATGAAAAAAATGTAATAAAAAACCACTACAAATCCAAATAACATGTTTATAGTTAGCTTTCCCATCCTTTCAAGAAAGACCTTAGTCATGCATGTATTAGTTTTTCATCAAGCATTTTTCTGCAAGTCAGATCATGTGTGAAGTCACACTTTGTACACATACACACCCAAAAGCCTACACTTAGAACACTTCTCTGCACACCAACATGATAGTCTGTGGCTGTGGAATAAAGGTCACCATTGTTACTCTTTGCACCTGCTTACTGTTCCTTTTTGTGAAAAGGCTGTAATCCCTTCCAATTTTCTTTACTAAAAGACACTTGTTTCCCAAAATCTTATGTTAAAACAAAATTATTCAAAGCAACTTACGTTGCTTTTGAAAAATATGCAAGGAACACTCTGGGTATTATTAATTTTTGGAAAGTCACAAGGGACGTGCATTTGAGACACACTAGCAAGCCATCCTCCCCCAAGAGAGCCCCAATGTTGTGTCAGGGCACACAGCCAGCAAGGCACCTGTGATGGTTATGGAAACTTGACAGGATCTAGAGTCACCTAGGAGACAACCCTCCAGACACATCTGTGAGGAAGTTTCCCAGCTGGATTAACTGAGGCAAGAAGACCCATGTTGTCTCGTGCACTGGGGGCCCAGGCTGAGGGAAAGGGGACAGGGAAGAGCACCAGTTCATCTGCTGTTCATCTCTCCCTGCTTCCTGAGTCTGGTGCAGTGTGACCAGATGCTCTTACTGCCACGGTTCCTCCATCAAGATGGGGAAATTCGCCCTCATGGTGCAGGGCAAACCCTTCATTCCTTACGTTGCTATCATCAAAGATTTTTGTCTCAGTAATGAAAGGAGTAACTGGTATGAAACTTTTCTAAATCTTTGGATTCCAACAGACCAAATAATCCCAGTAATACAGTATCATGGCTTTTGCTTATTTTGAATCTTTAGTACACGTGTAGTATATATTTGCATTTCTTAAAAGATAACAGATATAGGGGAGAAGTTTTGAAGCCTTATTTAGGTGCAAAGAGGCCCACCCCAAAATCATACACGTGAATAAATGAGCAGGAATGACCAAATTGGAAAGCATTATATCAAAGTGAAAGCAAGCAATGGGATTCAGTTTTCATGTCTATTCAGTGTACAGCGTCAGGACATTTTCATAGCCATATAAAGCACACATTGAGCACTTCCCCCTTTACATCTCCCTCCACGCTCTCTCTCTCTTGCACACCCATTGGTCCCTTTATTCTTCTTGATGGGTCTACTTCTATTTCCCTGTCAGATGTAGGGACATGATCGTATGTATCTATATAAAATCAAGCAGCTGTGCATGAGAGAAATCGTATGACCCTTGTCTGAAACTAGCAATTCCTTTTCAATGATCCTCTCCACATGCGTCCATTTTTCTGCAAACAATATAGTTTTATTTTTCTTGCATACGTACCACATTTTCTTTACCCATTCCTCTCCTGTTGGACCAGCTAGCTTAGCTCCAAAACTCGGCTATTCTAAATAGTGGTACAACAAACACTGACGTGCAAGTGTCTCTGTGAAACACTGGCCTGGAGTCCTTGGAGTCATATGGTAGATCTATCTTTAGTTTTGTGAGGAACCGCCATTCTTATTTCCACAGACACAGATACTTCACATTACCAGTAGCTCTGTAAAAGGGTGAGCTTTTACCTGTATCTGTGCCAGTATTTGTTTTTATTTGTTTGTTTTCAAGACAGGGTTTCTCTGTGTATCTTTGGTGCCTGTCCTGGATCTTGCTCTGTAGACCAGGCTGGCCTTGAACTCACAGAGAATCACCTGTCTCTGCCTCCTGAGTGCTGGGATTAAAGGCATGTGCCACCACCACCTGGCCTTATTTGTTTTCTTAATGACTGCCTTTCTGACTAGGATGAGGTGGAATCCCAGTGTAATTCTAATTCATGTTTCTCTTAGGCCATCAAGGTTGAACTTTTTTTCGTGTGCTCATTGGCCATTTTATTTCATCTTTTGAGAACTGTCAGTTGTTTTCATCACCTCTTTATCCCATTTATTGACTGGCTTGTTTGATTCCCTGTGCAGGATGTCGCTGGCATTTTGATGGGGATTGAATTGGATCTGTAAATAGCTTTTGGCCTCTAATCCCTGAACACGGGAGGTGTTTCTGTCCTCTAGCGTCTTCTTCAATTTCTTTCTTCAGTGTTTTAAATTTTTATACAATAGAATATTTTCTAGTCACAAAAGTAAAATATTTAGGGTAGATTTGACTACCATGGGGGAAATGATTGCACTATAAGGCTCAGAGAAATGTTTGAGGAGAAATCAGAATGCAAGATAACTTACAGAAGAATCCTGTGGTGGCTTATGTAAGAATGTCCCCCATAGGCGCAGATATTTGAACATGGTCCCCAGTTGGTGGCATGGTCTGGGGGAGCTAAGGAGGTGTCTCACTGGAGGAGGGCTTTGAGACTTCAAAGACTGTAGCCATCTTACGTCCCCTCTCTCCCCTTGGGCTTGTGGTTAAGATGTGAGCAGCTTCTGCTCCAGCTGCCTGCTGCCTCGGGTCCGCCATCGTGGACTCAAACACTCTGGAAACATAAGCCTAAAGAAATGCTTTTATAAGTTGCCTTGGCCATAGTGTTTTATTATAGCAAGACAAAAGCAATGTTTTACTTACTATATTGACCTACACGGACACACGCATACACCTTCCAGAGAAAACAGCAGAGGGAACATTTAAAAGGCAGGAAGCAATACAAATTGTTAGCGTTGGTTATCTCTGTCAAGTAGAACTTTGACCGCTTTTATTTCTCCTCCTTCTCATCCCCATCCTCTCTTTCCCCCACCCTCCTCTTTTTGCAGACTGACATCTCCAGTCTTATAGGACCTTCATCATTCTCATCCTCATCCCCCCCTCTTTTTGCTGACTGACATCTCCAGTCTTATAGGACCTTCATCATTCTCATCCTCATCCCCCCCCCTCTTTTTGTTGACTGACACTTCCAATCTTATGGGACCTTTATCATTCTGCTGCTGTGCTTATTCTTGGCAGTGTTAGTAGTCGCTCACTCTTGGTCATTTAATGTTATTAACAAAAGATTTTACCTTTGTGAAATATTTGGAGTAGGCTGTTGTTTATTTACAGTGCTAAGCAGTACGGCCATCAGTACTGGCCCTACGTTAGATGCAAGGTCCCAGCTTTTAAGGAGTGTGTGCTATCTGGAAGAGAAGAGGAGACAAATGTACATCTGAAGCTTCAGAAGAGAAGCATTTCTTTCTAGATATGGCAATGCCTTCTAGCTGGGGCAGCTTTACTTTATAAATAATGTTCATTTTCCTTTCTTCTGACTCCACAAGCTTTGTGCAAAAAAGAGGGAAGTGTAAAATATACTAACAAATGTTGTCTTAGTTGGGGTTTCTTTCACTGTGAAGAGACACCATGACCATGGCAACTCCTATAAAGGAAAACATTTCATTGGGGCTGGCTTACATGGCAGGATGCAGGCAGACATGGTGCTGGAAGAGCTGAGAGTTCTACCACCTGACCCTCAGGCAGCAGGAGAAACACTGCCACACTGGGTGGGCATGGCTTGAGTATATATGAGACCTCGAAGCCTGCCTCCATGGTGACACCCCTCCTCCAACAAGGCCACATCTACTCTAACAAGGTCAAACCTTCTAATAGTGACACTCCCAATGGGCCACGCATTCAAACACAAGAGTCTATGGGGGCCATACCTATTCAAAGCACCATACTTTCTGGTTATTATAATATGTGGAACCTTATTTCAGTTGCACAGCTCTTTAAGGTAGGCTGACTGGGCATTTCAGAGATGTGAAAATGGATGGAATGGATGAGCTTGGGACATATGGCTGGGAAAGTGGCAAAGACAGCCATCCAGCCAGGTTGACCTCACACCACAGAAGAAAATGAGTCAGTGTGAAGTGCATTGCTTTGTGGCAAGTTTCCTCCACACACACAAGGCATCTCCAGGTCTTTGAGGTCTGTGCTCTACTGAGTACTCCTCATCCAAGTGTCTTCAGCATATGGGCTTGAAGTGGACAAGATGGCCAGGAAATCATGCAGACAAATAAAAAGGGCTCTAGAACAAGCACCAAGCCACGTGGATGGGGATACCTTCTCATGACTGGGTGGAAAGTGGGCAGCACCAGGGAAAAAAACTTCGAGTACTCCCAAGGGGAACCAAATCCTAGAGGATGAGAAGAGAGGAGTTTTCCAGGCAGGGAAGAAGGGGGAAGCATTTGCATAAAGGGAACAGCATCTGCAAAGGCATTGCAGCAGCTGGAACATCAGATGGCAAGAAGGTTAGAGCCCAAAGCAGGCAATAGCTGTATGTGAGAGAGTGTCGTCCCCCCCCCCCCCCCCCCCCCCCGCCACCCCGGGATGTGTGTGTAGTCTGGCGTGTTAGGAGGTCAGAGAAGAATTCACATGATATTACAGAAAGAGAGTGTGGCAATGGTGTGGGATTCCTGGAAGCCAGCTAATCAGTGTGAATTTTAGGTACCTTCAAGACAGACAGACAGACAGACAGACAGACACACACACACACACAGAGAGAGAGAGAGAGAGAGAGAGAGAGAGAGAGAGAGAGAGAGAGAGAGAGAAGAGAACCTTCACTTTTTTATGTGAGTGTTTTTGTGTTTTTTGGTTTTGGTTTTGGGGTTTTTTTTGTATGACAAAATGGGAACTGGACTTTTGGAAGACTCAGATTACATAGTTTATAGAAAGCAGGAGAGGGAACAAGTTGATATGGATATGGATTCAGATGGAAAGTATAGGATGATGTAGGATATGTGGGATAAATAGCAGGTAATCCACAGATACCCCACTCTCTCACCCCCATCTTAACTGAGATATGAGTGACAAATAAAAATTATAGGCATTTAAGGTATACTATGTGATATTTAATATATGCATTGTAAATGATTACCATAATCAAGATAATTAACATCTCTCAACTCATACATGTGACCTTTCCCTCTGCCTGATAAGAACACATAGAAAACTTCGCACATGCATCATTGTTCACTATAGATGCCATGCTGTACAGATGCCATGTTCTAGAGCTGTAAAACTCAATAATCTATAACTGCAAGTCTGTATGTTGAACAAATCCCTCTTCCCCTCCCCCCAGTACCCAGTTGCCATCATAATTCTGTCTATTACTGCAAGTGTAATTCTTTTTAGAGTGACATAGAGGTGAGATATTTCCCTTAGCATAATGACGTCTTTCAGATTGGTCATTTGTCAGAAATGGCAAGATTTTCTTCTTTTTGGAGTCTGAGCAATATTCTATGTCTTGGTTAGCAAATTATGCTTCACTGAACACAGGAGTGCAAATAGATCTTTCAGATAGTGATTTTATTCCTTTGGATGAAAATCCAGATGTGGGGTTATTGGATCCCATAGTACTTCTAATTTGTGTTTTTGGGGAAATCTTCAGCATTTTTTTTTCTATAATGGCTATATTAATTTTCCCTTCCCACTAATTACAAGGTTCCTTTTTTTTCTCCACACCCTTGCTGATGCTTGTAATCTTTCGACTTTTTGATGATTGCAGTCCTCACAGGCATGAGCTGGCAGTTCATCATGGTTTTGATTTGTAGTTTCCCTGACGATCAGTGATGCTGAGTGTCATTTCTCATCCCTGTTGGCCGTTGGTGAGCAGTTCAAAGCATATCCTTCCCTCATCAACTCATAATATTTACCACAACTCCCCAGCCCAATGTGGAAACCAGACAGATAAATAAATGGTATCGACCTAGGGTGGGGTGGTGGAAACACCCAAGGCATTTTTGGAAGATCTGGGTGGGCTTCTTGCAGAAGCAGGATTGTGTAGGAGCTCCCATGAATAAGGCGTGGTTTCTCCTAGGGTAAGTGGGGACATACAAATAACAAAGGCAATAAATGCCATCATACACAAATGCTCCAGACTCACGCATACGTATCTTTCTTTAGTTGAAAAGGATTACCCTCCTTCTGCTCAAATTTACCCCTTTTAAAACTGAGCCGTCTAGAAGATTGTCCACCAGAACTGCAAAGTGGCAGAGAACCACCCTGCTGCATGCAAACCCTTGACCTTAAGGGGTGGGTGTTCATTCCTGCTGGATGAACCAAAACCTAGGAGTACTGGTGACAGGCGGTTCATGACTGGAGATTCGCTTCCCCGTGGCATCCATCAGCCTGCCACCTCTACTTTCCTGGTTTGTTTCCCTCCAGCTGGAGTAAACCCACGCCCACGCCGAGACAAGACACCAGCACGAATTAGGGTGCATGAAGAGGGAGGAGGAGAAACATGCTTCTTGAATGGGATGGTGGAAGGGAAAAAGGAATCCAAGATGCCAAAACACCAAGTGACCCTCAGGCAAACACTTTGTGAACCGCTGAGTGTAACGAACGACGATGGGGAGGGGGCGCAGAAACTAGGGGAGCGACAGTCGCAGGATGGCGGCTTCCAAGTCTCCTTCTCCATGTTTCCACAGGTCATGGTTCCTAGGCCGCTGCTCCCTCCTAGCTGCGGCCCTGGTCAAGGCCGGGGGGGCGTGTCTGAGGGGCGGTGCCGTTTGGAGAGGAGGAATTAAAAAAAAAAAAACTAAGTAATTAGCATCCTACGATTCCATTGGCTCTTCTGCGCCCTGCTTTGCATACGCCCGCCCTCTGGCTGCCTAGGTTTGCTGGGGCTCAGCAGGGTTTTGCAGCCGCCTGGCTACGGCGCTTTAGTGCGGGGCGGGAGCTCAAAGAGCCGCGGCCCGGATCCCGGAGCCGGGAGCCCGCTGCCCGCCGAGCTGCGGCGGCCGTATCTGGGGCGATCTCGGTCCTACCGACACTGTGGCCAGCTTTCAGAGGCTTCTGCATCCGTCCGGTCCCAGGGAGGAGAGGGCCAGACACTTTTATTTTGGATGAAAGGCGTGGGTCCTGGCAGGAGCTTCCCTCCGGGCCTGGCTTGCGGCTCAGTGCGCCCTAGCTCTGGCCCCGACTCCAGAAGATGACTTCAGTCTCTGTCGTGTATCTTCCAGTGGTGACGGCTCACGGAGGCAAGCGAAAGTAGTGGCACTTGCTGGCAACGCCAGGTGGGAAAGTGAGCCTAGGCGACGAGGAGCCGGGCTGTCCCCGTGGCCCCTGGTGCCCACAGCTCCTTGTCTTTCCTTCCCTTCGGCTCCCCGGCGGCTGCAGCATGAAGTGGCGCAGCGATGGCCAGAAGAGGTAAGAAGCCGGTGGTGCGAACGTTGGAAGATCTGACACTGGACTCGGGTTATGGTGGTGCGGCGGACTCTGTGCGCTCCTCCAACTTGTCTCTGTGCTGTTCTGACTCTCACCCGGCGTCTCCGTATGGCGGGAGCTGCTGGCCGCCTCTAGCTGACTCCATGCACAGCCGGCACAACAGCTTCGACACCGTCAACACTGCCCTGGTGGAAGACTCCGAGGGGCTGGACTGCGCCGGCCAGCACTGCTCGCGGTTGCTGCCGGACCTCGACGAGGTCCCCTGGACCCTCCAGGAACTGGAGTTGCTGCTGCTGCGCTCCCGGGATCCCCGGGCAGGCCCAGCGGCCCCCGGCAGCCTGCCCAAGGACGCACTGGCCAAGCTCTCGATGCTGGTAAGCCGGGCTCTGGTGCGCATCGCCAAAGAGGCGCAGCGCCTGAGCCTGCGCTTCGCCAAGTGCACCAAGTACGAGATCCAGAGCGCCATGGAGATTGTGCTGTCCTGGGGCCTGGCGGCGCACTGCACTGCTGCCGCGCTGGCCGCGCTGTCCCTCTACAACATGAGCAGCGCTGGCGGCGACCGCTTGGGCCGTGGCAAGTCGGCGCGCTGCGGCCTCACCTTCTCCGTGGGCCGCGTGTACCGCTGGATGGTGGACAGCCGCGTGGCGCTGCGCATCCACGAGCATGCCGCCATCTACCTGACCGCCTGTATGGAGAGCCTCTTCCGGGACATCTACACGCGGGTGTTGGCCTCCGGGCTACCTCGTAGCTGTAGCGGTCCCTGCCCTGGCTCCAGCTCGGGTTCTGGCCCAGGCCCCGGCTCAGGCCCGGGTGCTGTCCCTGCCGCGGATAAGGAGCGCGAGACGCCTGGAGGGGGAGCGGCGAGCGGTGGCCCTTGCAGCGCAGCCAGCAGCGCCAGCGGGGGCAGCAGCTGTTGCGCCCCGCCAGCCACGGCGGCGACCGCAGTCCCGCCGGCCACAGCCACAGCCGCCGCCGCCGCCGCCGCCAACCACCACCACCACCACCACACGCTTCACGAAGCGCCCAGATTCACTGTGGAGACCCTAGAGCACACGGTCAACAACGACTCGGAAATCTGGGGGCTGTTGCAGCCCTACCAGCATCTCATCTGTGGGAAGAACGCCAGCGGTAAGTGGCGGCACGGATGCCTCCCTTCCCTCACTCAACTCAGTCAACTCCGGGTTTAAGTTTGCCTCATGCCCCCCTCCCGCGTCTCTCCGGCCACTCGCGCTGTCCGCAGTCTTTGAGGTGGCGGTCAGACTGAAGACAGCTAGAAATCCGCAGGTCCATTCCTGAGCAGGGATCCGCGTAGTTGACACGGGTAGTAAAGGTCCCAGAGCACACAGGGTTCCGCCCCCCGTGCAGGGCCAGGAGATGGCTGCCTCCCGCAGCACGCGGGCAAAATCCAACACTCTTTTGTTTCTACATTTAATTTAGCATGTTATTTTATTCGGATTAGGCTTGAGATGTTTGAGTCTAGTACACATCTTCTAGAACCCTGGTTTGATTTTCAAGGTGCCACACTCGAGTTTGGCTAAGATCTGGAGGAGGTGCGTTCGCGTCTCTGCCATGCAGTTCCCTGCCTTGCCCCAGGCCCTCTGGGGTCGCTGTAGGTGCGCTGGGAAGGCATGGCTGGCTGTGGCGAAGGTGGAAGGGGAGAGCTGGGTGGACCTAAAAATGTCGAGGGAGGTATATGTGTGTGGTGGTGGCGTTGGCGGTGGGACGGCGACACTGCATAGCTCCAAGTTTCCCCGAGCAGTTTCTGAGCACTGGAACCCAGAGCTGGGGGAAAGTGGGAAGATCTAGAGATGGATAACGCAATGAATTCCAATTTCCCCGCCCTGTCACTTGGCTGAAGGAGAGGCACCAAGGACCTGGGCAGGAGGGAGGGGTTGTCAGTTAAGGGTGTCCTTTTCCGCGGGTTCTGAAATCCCCTCATTGCGCCCCACTGGAGGGCGCTGGGTGGGTTTGAACCTTCCGTCCTGACGGCAGAGTGGGTGGTGCTGGGCGTTTGTTTTCCGGGGCTCGCGCTGGCGGTCTCTGTCTGCGAAAGCCTGAGCTAGACACTTCAAAGCTTCAATTTTCCACAGGAAATGGTAGAAGAGTAACTGGAGACTCTAAAAGCGAAATAAAACTTTGCTACATATTCCAGGCGGTTTGGCTCGAGGTTGCGTGGTCGGAACGAAAAAGCAGCCTTTCTGGGTAGGTTTCATTCATGTTGCAGCCTGTCTGTTTCCTCCAAGCCGAAGGAGAGCTGCATCTGGCCTGGCTTGACTTCTGGAGTGCCAAGAGTGTGCGTGTGGGTGTGACCGCGCATGTGTGTGCAAGTGCCTTGTAAGTGTGCAAAGGAACGAGCCAGCAGGCTCCCGAGGCATAAAGCTCCAGCTGAAACCGTTTGTGAATTTACTCTGATGGACTCCCTAGATCCCTTCACCTGGATGTGATCATAGTGGGGGAGGGGAAGAAAAGAGCAAAGCGTGTGTGTGTGTGTGTGTGTGTGTGTGTGTGTGTGTGTGTGTGTGTCCGTGCGCGCTGGGGGAGGGGCTAGGATCAGCCTTGATCGCAATCCCCGAGATTCTTCTGCTTCTCTGCCAGCGCCCTTCCCCCTCTGTTGCCCTAAGGCATACTCCCCGGTGCACATACAGACATGCTCAGACACAGGCACACGCTGCAAGCACACAGGACATCCCTCTGAGGATGGAAACATCAGGTGACAGAGCATGAGGTTTCCTGTGTGCTTTTTCAGAATGGGGGGTCCACCTTCAAAGCCCGAGTTTTAAACTGTTCTTTGTTTGGAAGCCTACCCTCACCATAAAAGCACAGACCTGCTTAGTTTTCCTCGCCCCCGCAGAGCACCCCGCCCCCCAATCATTCCCTTAGCCTGAGTTATCTCAGCACTCCAGCTCCTTAGCTTCCTCTTGGGGTTCTTTCTCTCCCTCAATTTTCTTTTATGGGGAGTTCACATCCCCTTTTCTACCCCTAGGCTGCAAACACCTCATCCTGTCCCACCTCTGCCTGACGTTCTCCTAACTGTTGTTTGGGGTGACTTTCTGGGCCTCTGCCCACTAGTCTGCGGAATGCACGTTTTAAAATACAATATACCCCCAGCTTCTCTCATAGTTCTGTTAGTAGCCAATCTTTTTTCCAAACAGATTTTACTTTTGGGATCTTACCCTCTTTTAAAGACAACATTGGTGTTTATCCCTTTTGGAGTAAAGCTAATTTAAGGAGAGAGAAAACCCCAGGGCTGGTTTTGGGCAGGGTGAGTGAGTGGCGGTTGGGTCTTGAAGCCGTCACAGACTTCCCCACACCACACAGTTTCACTCCTGGGACTCAGGGCTCGCCTTCAGCCTCTTCTGGCCCAAGACACGCTGTTACTTCATCCTGCCCTCTTCATCTCTCTACAGACTTGTTCAAAATGGCCGGGCATGCATACAGAAGAGCTAAGGAATGAGTGATTAATGTTTCAGGCATCCACACCATACACCAAACACCAAGTCTGCTTCTTCCATTGTTTTGCTTGGCAGTCTTTCTGACCTGCAGGCCTTACTGAAGACCGCACACCTCCCATAATGGATTCCCCCTTTAACTCAGTAACATTGCTTATTTATTTGTTTGTGGATTCATCTGTTGTTCAATATCTATTGAACAGTTTTTAAATGCCAGGGACGGAGTAGACACTAGGTAAAGACAAAACAGTCAACATGTTCCCAGGATCACTTTATATGTATATTGATCCTCTGGGTTCCTTTAGTCTAGTACTCCTGTCAGGATGTAGCTCAGCTGATAGAGTGCTTGCCTAGCATGCACAAAGCTCCACATTCAATCCCCAGCACCGAATAAACAACTCAGGCATGTAGTACTAGTGGAGGTCGACAACGAGGCGTTCAAGACCATCCTTGGCTGCACAGCCAAGTCTGAGGCCAGTCTGGACTACGTGAGACCTTGTTTCAAACAAAGAAACAAAAAGTACTCCTGCCATCTCCCTTGTACCGTGCAAGAAACTGAGGCACAAATGGAGCTTCCGAGCATTGCTTGTTTGAGTGCAGATGGCCTAGTTCAGAGCCGTACTCTTAGCCCCGTGCATGCGTAACTTCAGCCTCGATGACTTCCCCGTCAGCAGGCCATCCTACTTCATTAGCCACACAGTTGAGTGCTGACCTCATACAATTTGCTCTTCTCTCCGTTCCCACTTATACACCTTTTATACCTGAAGATCTGAATTGCCAGTACTGAATCTTGTGTGTTTTTACAGCTTCCAAGCTGATAGGAAGACCTAATATACAGCCAGAACTTACACTTGATGCCTGTAAAATTGAGCAAGCTGTTGTACTGTGTTGTACAATGATGTTCTCAAGGAAGCTAACTGCCTTTTGAGCTTCTTGAATCTCATTTTTAATTATTAAGTGTGCTGTGTGTGTGTGTGTGTGTGTGTGTGTGCATGTGCATCATGCCACCTATGTGGAGGTCAGTGTGAATAAAAAAAAAAAAAAAAGAAATAAAAAGGAAGGCCAATACTGCTCCTGGGTATGGTGGAGGAGAAAGTTTATTGTAGAGAGCATAGTCAGAGGCAGAGCATCTTTGAGAGTCCAGAATAAACATGACCCTGAGTCAGCCCATGTGAGGAGTGGGGGGAGGGGAGAGCCGGGAGACCACCAGGGTAGAGGGTAGATCAAAAGAGGAAAAGGGGACTGTAAGTGCCTTTAGTAGAGATACCCAGACAAGTGTAGCTGGCCAGAGCTGAGAGGTTCTAGATGAGACCCCAACAGTTCTCCCTTTTGTTTATTATAAAAGGTAAGAAAATAGGAAGGGGGTGACTGATGAGGTAGGAATGAGGGCCCTGTGCTTTTTAGACTGCTTCCTGTTGTCTGGGGGAAGGGTAGCCCAGCCCCTGGGCTGGATGCCAGCCATACCCTGAAACAGGTAGGGACTGGGGGATGCTGGGAGAACCTGCCAGCCAGGTCCGCTTTGATATGTAAATAGGCCCCTCGGCCATTTGTCTTGGGTTTGGGACCTAACATCCCAGCCTTTTGATAATAAGTGAATAAAGGACAGCACAATCTTTTCTATGACTACTTCTTGTTGGCATTGGGCATCGTTGTTACGGAGAGAGGAGTGTAGGCCCTCCTTCACTTGTGGTGACATCTGGGGCTAGGTGCCTTGGAGCAGTTTGTGAGGCAGGACGACCTGGGGCTAGCCTCTTCGGAGCCGTGTAGGATGCAGATCCCAAGGGGACACAGGGCTGGCGAGTTTGGAGCAGTTTTCAGTCTAAAAGAGTGGAAGTCAGAAGACACTTCTGGGGGTCAGTTCCCTCCTCCCACCATGTGGATTCTGGGGACCAAGCTCAGGCTGGCAGGTTTGATGGCCAGCACCTCTACCTCCTGAGCCATCTTGCCAGCCCTTGGACCCTCTTTTGAAAGGTTTTCGACTTTGTCCCACACATACTGCCACTTTTGCCACTGTCTCTCCTTCACATTTAGGTACTAAACTACCACGGCTGGGGAAATCATGAAACTAGTGGGACATCAGCTGGGCGGGGCCTGGGTCCACATCAGCTGGGCGGGGCCTGGGCCCACATCAGCTGGGCGGGGCTTGGGTCCAGCATCAGCTGGGCGGGGCCTGGGTCCACATCAGCTGGGCGGGGCTTGGGTCCAGCATTAGCTGGGCGGAGCTTGGGGCATGATCTTTGTGGTGCTGTAAAAACTCTTCAGACCTAGGTTTTCTTGTGTTAATTTTTAGGTGTAGGGAAGAGACCCCAGGGACTGGTGGAGTTTCTGTGGGGTGTGAACCTGAAACAAGGAGGGAGCAGGAAGCTTTTGTCATGCTTTAGTCAAGGTATCTTAAATGCCCTCAAAGCTAGTGGTTTTTTTCACTCAATCTCGGAAGTTCTGGATCACCGCTAATCTGCCCTCTTCCCTAAGAGGGTGCAACTACTTCTCTAGCCCTTCTCAACCCACGTCTTCCTCCTCGTTCCCCCTCGGAATGCCTGGCACGTTGTAAATACTCTACTCCTTGTTGACTAACTGAATATAGTCAGCTCATCCAGTCTTTGGGATGGCAAACTGAGCCACCAGCCTTTGGAAGGGCGGTTGCTATGGGATCAGCCTCCAGTGCCACACCTCCTGGATTTGGATTCCAAGGCTGCTGTTTTCCAAGTGTTTGTTCTTTGGAGTTCCAGAGACAGCCCTCAGCTGTAGAATGAAGTTTGTAATTATGAGATTGTTTGTCCTAAGGATGTCAGTCTGGTGCCTGCTGGGGGCTAAAATGATGGTAGCAGCTGTGGTGATAATCTGGTGGTGTAGTATCTCCCTTCTCTATCACACTGAATCCATGCCCCCATATGCTCAGTGTGGAGGGAGCCAGCAGGGCACTGCACTGTAATTGGGTCTCCATTTCTTTATATGGCCAGGGCCATATAGTTCAGTGTGCCTACTTCAGGAACTGACTTGTGAGCATAACTCCATGACCAAAGAAAGAATCTTATTTTATTTCATTGAAAAAAAAAAATGTCTTCAGGGAACTTCCTGAGTGATAGAAATGTCCCTTATGATAGAGGTATCTATCTATATTTGCCCAAATGCATCCCATCATGAAATTTAGTTTCGTGCATTTCTCTATATTGTAAGATACCCTGCAGGGGTGGGAAAGGCATGTCCCTCACAAAAGCCACAGGGATCCTTGCATGAAATTTTGTATACATTCAGAAAATTCTTCAGGGAAGGCTGGAAGAGGTAGTATAGTTTGGCAAAAGCAGGGGAGGATTTTCTACTTAGAAACATCCAGTCTCTAGTCTTGGGTCCTCTGTCTTCTAGTGACAGAATTCTAGCTGGTGAATTATTGGGGTGAATTTTGTTTTTTGCATGCATGTGATGAGGATCACATAAAAAAGAGAAACACACGTTTACAAAACCAAAGGAAATACAAACCTATCATGGAGAACAATTACAGGATTAGCCCTGATTGGTCTGTGAAAGGGCCAGCTTCATAGTAGGCACTTCCTAATAACAACTTCCTTTGAAAAGCAGGTTATTCAGGCTGCTGCTACAATACTTTCGGGTTCTGCACAGTCTCTTTCCTTTCAGGGATCCCCAATCACTTCGTAAACATTAATTAACGTGAGCCCTTGCCTCAGCAGTGCTGGGGAGGTGGCTTGCAGGTCCTTTGCTTTTCTGTCGCCCTGTGAGTGCTGACTCTGCACTAAATGTTGGTTTACCTGCTGTGCAGCTGGTTGTGCTGTTCTGTGTTGCGCTGTGGCTCTGCTGGACAAAATGTCTCATGAGGAACTCGGTGTCTTCAGGGAGGCAGCAAAAACTGTCTCAGGAGCCCCACGGCGCCATGCCTCTGGACTCAGAGCACATTTTTAATTAACTGGCTCTTTGTAAATTAAAGTAAGGAATTTAGGTCAGTAGAGGGTTATTTCGTTTTCTGCCCAGGCACATCACTTCCTTGTTAGGGTGTTTGCAAGTATGATGTTTCCTGAAACATCATAATAATGGCCTAATAAAACAATGAGAGATCAGTTGGAGGCCTGAGGTCACAGGTGGGTGCTGATGGCCTCTCAATTGGAAGAAGGCTCCTGAATCTAAGTCTGTTGCTAGCTGCAGCCTTGGACCAGACAACAAGTTCACCCATAAAAATGGGTCTGATTATCATTCACTGAGAGGTAATATAAGCCTGTAATTGACTCTGGGTTCAGACATTCTGGTCAGCCTCAGCTTTCCCATGGGTATCTACTGTAGGAACCATAGCTACACTTGCAATGCTTATTATGGACCAGGCACTGTTTTTAAATGACTTCTATGTGTTATAATTGTTACAATCACATCAGTTGATAAAGGACAATCTCCAAATCTCAGGAGAAGGTCATTCTTGTTCTCTGGAACTCTGATTGGGTGAAATGTGGGCTGGAGGAAGTCAGGAGTGTCATAGGTACCGAGGCCTTGCTTGGAGCTCTGCTTTGTGTATCTTCTGTGTGTGGCACCTCCTTTGCACTCATCCAGCCCACAGATAGGAAGCCTGACAGAATGAGGGGCTTAGGAAAGCTGTGTACAGGCGGTGGTGGCGCACACCTTTAATCCTAGCACTCAGGAGGCAGAGGCAGGTGGATCTCTGAGTTTGAGCCCAGCCTGGTCTACAGAGCGAGATCCAGAACAGGTACCAAAACTACACAGAGAAACCTTGTCTTGAAAAACCAAAAAAAAAAAAAAAAAAAAAAAAAAAAAAGGAAAGCTGTGTACAGGACAAGTCCCTCTGTTTATGTATCATTAGCCATACTTGGCACATCTCTCTTGTCACCAAACATATGGACATATATGTCTTCACATCATTTTCTTTTCTCTCTGGCCATTGCTTCCATCTTGGCATTCCAGATCTTTGAATGACTCTCAGTCCCATTCACTGCATTTAATGGGACTATTCATGGCTCAGGGACCTGTAGCCAAAGTGATATGTTACCTGCCTGTCTGCATTCACACATATTACAACAGAGTGGGCTAACCACAGTGAAACCCCCTCTTGGAAAAGGGACTAGTGAGAGACTCATGGCAGGCACTGGTCCTTCGGAGTTAGAAGAGCTTGCCAAAGAAGCCCTGTGTGCATGGCCATGGGTGACATTTTTGGATTAGGCCTGGATTCTGCTCTCTGGGAAGAATTGGCTGGTTCATTGTTCTCCCCAATCCCAACTCTATCCAGCGTGAAGATTTTCTTTTTCTTTTGTTCTTCTTGGCCACACTTGAAGGAGGTCTTGCAAGGTATGGCCTCTTGAGAGGTTCTAAGTCTTCGTAGTAGAGCTCCTTCTCTTGAACTTTGGGGCACCAGGATTATTTCAGCGCTCTAACAATACGACCTTTGAAATCCAAGCTTAGAGATTGTTTTTGCAGGTGCAATTTAGTGGGATTGTCATCTGTGCCACTGTATTAGTCAGCTTTGAGTCACTATGCTGAAATACATGAAGGAACTGAATTTACAAAGAAAAAAGGTTTAGTTAATTCATTCAAGGCCATGGCGCCTGATTTGCCTCTCTTCTGTTAAGGAGTCTACGGAAATTGCAATTGCAGATGTCAGTGATAAAAGTTCCTATTGGGGTGGGGTCACTTTTTAAGTCAAGGATATATAGAGAGGTGGAATGAAACTTGGGTTTTTAAACATCCTTCTTAGGTGAGCTACCGAAGAGTCACTCAGCCACCTTCCAAAGGTACATCCACAGTGACTAAAGTTCGTCAGCTCAGTCCCACTTCTCAGAATTGCCATCTTGGGAATCAAGACAATGAACCCTGGTGGATGCTCAAACCACTCCCAGCAGGCATCCAGAATGTTAGCATCCTCGTCTGAGAGTTTTTTTCTGGACCAAATTTTATAGCCTGGATCACGCTTTGCCTCTTTACCTCCCCACTCCTCTTTCAAGCAAGCACATTGATGCCATTAGTCTGATGGGGACATTTACAGCCCTAATCTTGCACTTATTTCACTTACAATCTTCTTAATCTGTTCTCCCGTTGTTTGGGGGTCTAGAAATGGTCTTTTCCACCTCTCCACTATTCCTTTCTAATTTGACTTGCAAACTGGCTTATTTGTGCTGCAGCTAATAACTGCTAAACACGGGCAGGGTTCATCCTCACATTCTATTACCATTATCTCCCCAACCTCTTTCTACAGAGCTACAGCCCATCACCCATTAGTCCTGATGTCTAAATCACTGCAGATGCAGTTGAACCAAACATTTCACCACTGCATGACACAGGGCCCCGGTGTTTTGTCTTCTAACCATGTCCGTACAATAAGCACCTCACTTCTGGTAACAATTTCTATATTAGTTAGAGTAAGACAATTGATGTATCAGGTAAATCCTAATATCTTAGTGGCAGAACACAACAAAATTGTTTTCTGGGCTGGGAGTGTAGCTCAGTGGTAAGTATTTGCCTAGCACACACAATACCTCTGTGGCATTGCAAAAACCAACAAGAAATTCTGTTTTCTTTTTCATGTAGACTCCAGCTGATGGGGGAGTAAGAACAATGGAGTTGTCGCATGGGAGGTTTTCGTGGGACTGCTCTCGCATGTCAATCTGTTCTCCATCCCAGTGACCACTACTCTGACACATGGTCTTAACCAGATGCAAAGAGGCTGGGAGTTATGATTTCTTGATAAGTAGCTAATGACCCCAACCCCAACTTTACACTCTCAGAGGTGCATAAACCCTTTGGATATCTGGCCACTTCAATACCTGTTGGTAGGTAGTATTACCAACACTATTTTGCAGATTGAGAAGTTGAGGAAAGAAAGATTAATGGATTTGCCTAAGGTGACAGGGCTTACAAGTGACCAGACTGCATTTGTATGCCAGGCTCTCTGTATTTCCTTAAGAATGTGGAGATCAGTGTGTTATAATAAATGTGAGATGTTTATTTTGCTCTCTCTCTTCCATGACACACATTTAGAAGCTGCTATCTTTATTACTGATAGTGTCTTCCTGTGCTAGAAGTGGTGTAGCTCACCAGTGATGAAGCTCTCAGGCATGGGAAAAATACAAGGTTTGAGGGACTCAAATCCCAAGAAGTTCAAGAAAATTAAACCAAGCACCTGCCTTTTCTCCTCTGACACCCCTTGCCTTTTGTTCACAGAGGGGACTGTCACTTGCCGGGCCAGGGGCTATTCTAGGTTTTCCACATCTTCCATGGGACCCCATTTCATCTGCACATAGATCTTGTGAAGTGAATGTTTCTGATCTCCATTTTCCAGGGGAGGAAACTGAGGCTCCACTAAGAGCAGCCACTGGTGTGGAGCTGCCCCAATACTGTAAGTGAGGGGTTTGGGATTCGAACTTTGAACTGTTAAAACCCAGTGGAGAGATCTGAATCCCAGGGACCACTAAGAAGAAGACCCTTGGCGTAACCAACGAGGCATGGCTTCTTTTGGTGAGCACAGGACGGTTTATAACCCAAGCCAGGGTCCTCCTCCATGGCTTCTCAGAGTCACTGCCTAGCCCTTCATCAGATCACAGTGTGACCTCGGCCAAGGCCCAAGGGCAGTGGCTTGCTCACTGTTCCCAAGGGATGACACCCTGCATTAGGGGCCACACACCAATCCACACGCAGAACTGAAGGCACAGGTCTGCAGCACAGGAAGTGAGCTTTAACCCACTTCTCTTGTGGTGGAAACAGATTCGTATCTTCCCCAAGAATTACAGAACTCTGTAGCAGGGAGACCAAAGTATAAATTCTGCTTTTACTCCTGATAAGCCAGGTGACATCGGACAAGTCACTTAATCTTTCCAGACTCAGTTCCATCACAGGTTGTTGGTGGGAGCACTGAACAAGCTACTTCATGTAAAAGTAGAATAGTGTTGGGTTCCACAATAAATACTTAATGTGGTGGCTATTATTTTAAATGCTTATGTAGTCCCAGACTCCTTGCTCTCAGAACCCTGCCTCACAGGGTGAAAGACTTTAAACAGTATAAAAGTAATCAGGCTCCTGGGATTCCACACTTACTGACTAGGAAGTTGGGTAAGTCACCTAAACTCTCCATGACTGTCTTCTCTTGTTCAGCGAGACTGTCACTGAAGCATAACCCCTAGGGCTACTGGGAGGTGCCTGCGTGCAGAAGTTGGTGACTTTATTCTGTTCCTATGGCTGTCTCCACAGGTGCTCTTAGATAATAGGCAACACGGTCCCTGCCTTCCTGGGACTTGCAGGTTTGTGACAAATTTTGTTTATTCATCAAAATAACACTGCAGATGTGAATTTGCATCTTGGCTCTTGACACAACAGAGAGCTTCACTGAGTTGTGAGTCTCTGCTGAAGTTTTGATGCTTTTGGGAGGATGGGGGTAGCCTCTGTGAAGAAAGCAAAGCTTGAGTAAGGCCTAAGCAAGGCCGGTTTGGTGGAGAGAGTGGAAGAGTGTTCTGTAGATGTAAATAGCATGTGCAAAAGGCCTGTGGCAGAGGGGGGCCTGGTGGGAGGAAGAGGACTAAAGGGAGACAGTTAGACCATGGATCTGCCACATTGTCTCTGTTGGGAGACTCTCCCTGGAGAGCGCGCTCTCTCTTTCTCTTTCTCTTTCTCTTTCTCTTTCTCTCTCTCTCTCTCTCTCTCTCTCTCTCTCTCTCTCTCTCTCTCTCTCTCTCTCTGTCCGTGTGTCCGTCCCTTTTCATATATGTGCACGTATATGTTCAGGTGCTCACATGTGCACATATTTGTGGAGCTCAGAGGTCATTGTCTGATGTCTTCCTCCATCCTTTTCCACCTTATGTTTTGAGGCAGAGTCTCTACTGACCCCAGAACTCACTGACCCAGCTAGGCTGGCTCCAGAGAACCCCTGTCTAAGCCTACTTCAGTGACCCCAGTGCTGGCATTACAGACAGCACATACTTGGATTTTTTTTCTGTGGGTTCTGGGGAATCTGAACCTGGATACTTTATCCAGACCTCGGGAAGCACTTTAGGAGTCTATGGTTAAATTGGTATTATAAAAAGTTTGTGTTGGTCAGAATGCAGAGACGCAGTGAATGTGGGAAGACCCTCCCATTTGATAGGAAAGAAGCTGAGGATGTAAGACCTTTAGGCACTCGCCCAGAGTTGACAAGACTATCGACAGTAGAGCAGGAATTCAAGTCCCACGACCCTCAGCCCCTGACTTTCTCTGTCATCATCCCAAGTTAGCATGTGATTCAAGAGGTAACACTTTACTAATGGTGAAGCTGAGGCCCAGGGTGAGACATTGCCTTGGCCAAGGCTGCCAAGCAGAGCTGGAGCCAGTATTTTATGTGCCCAGATGCTTACTCCACCTCTCATCCATTGTGTCCTGGGAAGGAAACCACCATCTATTGCCTCCTGATTACTTCCAGGAAGCAGAACCCCACTGTGGCATCTTGCCCCCTTTCCATCTCCCAGTGGATGTGAGCACAGGAGTGTGCAGAGGGCTGTTACGATGTGTCTGCTGAGCCAACTAGAGCAATGTCTGTGACGATCCGGCATGCCGAAAGAGGAGTGGAATGAACCTCTCTTGGCACATTTACATCTGAGAGCCGGTCAGGGTGGCTGCCAGAGAAAGGGATTGAAATCTTTCAAGAGCTATGACTACTTTAGAGGTCATGTGGATTAACTGATTTTCTTTGGGTGGCATGTCTTATTCTCTGTCCCTGATCCAGCACATGGTACCTCCCGGGGAGTTGTGAAGAGCTTAAGGAGTCTGGAAATGTGACTCACCTCTTCTCTTTCCCTTGATGCCTCTAGGAAGCTCAAGCCTGAGAGGCAGACCGGGAGAGCCAGCCACTTCCTCTTTTGACCTTCCGCCCCTCCTCTTCCGCCCTTGGTTTGACAACTCTGAGGGGTCCGGTCCTCTTGCGGGTCAGGGTGGATTTAGTATGTTCTCAAATGGCGGCTCACATGGAAATTGTGCCTGTGGCATTGGCTCCTGAGTGAGGTCCACAGAGCCACGTGAGTTGGTGATGGACAAAACCTTTGGGTTATGAAGTGAAGTCAGAGCAGTGTCTGGGAGGAGAGAGTTGCCAGGGGTGATGGTGGCTAGTGCATGGGGTTTCAACGAATGTTTCCTTCCTGAGTCACAGGGGTAGCACAGGCCCTCAGGAACCCTGGGGGGAGGGTGTGTGTCAAAGATGTGACCCCCACAACAGGCTGGTGCCTGTTATGATGCTGCGTCGGGGGACCCCAGCTGGCCAGCCCAGGATGTCCTACACCTGAGGAAAAACATGCTGGGCAGATGTAGCGGCCCGGTGGCAGGCGCGTGAACCGACAGTCACTCACGTCCAGGCGCTGCCTTCACATGGAGTTTATTTGATAGAAAGGTAGAGAAAAATAGAAAGGAGAGAGGGGGAGAGAGGAGAGGCGGAGAGGGGTGCACACCTCGTGGGAATGGAGAGAGAGAGCGGAAGAGAAAGAGGGAGGGAGGGATTTTCCTTAAATCAGGCTTTTCTGTCAGGACGCAGGGTGGGCCCAAGGGGCGAGTTTCCTAGGAGGCGGGTCAGAATATTAACAGTGCCTGTGCCCCAAGAGCAAGAAGTGGAGAGCAGGGTGTGTCTACCCATCGGCAGCTCTGACCCTAGTCCCTGCCTGTCTTGCCCACCCCCGATGTCTTCTGCAGACACCATTTTGGGTCTAGAAAAAGGCTATGCTTCAGATGGAGATGTTTGAGAGCTAGTTACAGATAGCGTTCTGGAGAGACTGGGATGCCTGGGAGATCCCAAGCACAGAAGTCTCTCAAAGTCATGAAGTGGGGCCAGCGTGGGTGGGAGTGCAGAAGAAGGAGGACCAGGAACCTGCTCTTCCTAGAGTGAGGCAGGCAGAGGAGGAACCAGCAAGAGGAGGCAGCAAGAGCATCTGATGAGAAGCCCGAGTAGTCCATTGGTCTACAGAAGGCTGGACTTTCTTGGAGAAGAAAGGCCACATAGTGGCCGGTGACATGGAGGTGTCCATCTGCTCCCACACTGTCTCTGCCTTGGTGTTTACAGGTTGCTTCAGACCTGAGAAAGAGGCAGAAGCTGTGTGCTCACCAGAGCCACACCATCTGCCATAAACCAGAGGAAGGAGGGAATGTGTCCTCTGTATGGCACCTACGAGGCTCTCCCTATGCGCTTCATCACTTGAGAGCTCAGGACTGGGGGAAGGTAAAGAAGCTTCCGGCCCTTGCCCGGCACACTCCCTGACAGCCTTACACAGCTCTCGTATATTTTATTGACATGGGGCTTTTGTGCAGATACTCAGTTTGAAAGCATTGGCCTGAAGCATATCAAGAGCTTCCTGCTCTAACATCCCAGAGGCTCTGGATTCCTAAGCTGGGAACCCCAAAGCATGATGATGAGGCTCCCAGGAGCAACTGGGCCAGAGGGTTTGGGGAGCAAAGAGAGAGAGGTGGATTCTGAGTATGGAACCATTTGCCAGAGCTCCAGATTGGGAAACAAAAGGTGGAAGAGACCCACTATTGGAACCGAACTGAGCTGGGAGCTTCAAACAACTAGATGCTTCAAAGCAGGAGGTGCTGTCTGGTCGGTCGCTAAGGATTCTGCTTTTCATCCATGCAGAGGAGGAATGTGTCCCTTTCTGTACCACATCCTTACTCCCCAGGTGGCACTTCTGATTCCAGGGAGCAGAGGCAGAACTCATCAAAGTCATCTCTGAACCAAAAATATCCCTGTCCAGCCAGACGCTTCTCGACCTTCCAAACCAACGTGCTTGGTGTCATTTGTCAGGGCCGGCAGCAGCATCTGTGGTTCCCAGGAGGCTGCCTTTTAAAACCGGCTTGCTCTGGAACTCAGGGATGTTTGCTTTTCATCCTAAGAAGTTTTGTGGCTGTGCAGACAGGATCAGTCCTGAATCCCAGACCCGGATGTAAGCACATGGGGATGTGAGGCCACTGAGACTCATGGGGCTTAAGTTATTCATTCACAGAACTGTCTGGTCTGGTTGGTTTGACCACCATCAGTCTGTGGTCAGATAGTCTGGCTTCTGTCTCGGGGCCATCCCTTGCCAGCTTCACCGCTTTGGGAAAGTTCTCTGGATGCAGTTTCTTCCCTCAGCGGTGTGGCCACCTCAGTGTTTAGGGGCTAAAAGGAAACAACCTCTTGTTTATAAACACTTAGTGAGTGCTTGGGATACTCCCAAGTGTATCACAGCACTTACCAGTTTAACTAAACCAGTAACATCTACTGGCCACCTTCCCCTCACCACTACAGCATGTGGCACACAGTAGGCACCGAACCATATTTGTTAGTAAATGGGCTACAGCGTGCATACTCAATGACATGAGGATTTATTTACTTCACAGCCATCTCCCCAACACTTAAGGGGTGCAAACTTAGTCTTTGAGGCTTGGCTAATGGCTTCGCTAACCACAGCCTAGCTGGCTGGCTGGAATCTGCCACTGTGTTTCTGAATTCTCAGTCTTGAAAACCCCCACATTTCAGAGCTCTCTTTTCTTTGAAGAGCAGAAAGGAGCACCATCATTTCTTTGTACCCACTTTCTCAGTGGGAGATGGCGCTGTACCCTAGTTCAGAATCCGCCACCACGTCGGTGTGGAATCTTGGATCTCAGAGCTGAGAGAAGCTCCATGTAGCCCAACTTTTGTGCAGTCTGGACATCAGCTGTGGTTTATGAACTAGACATTTGGGAACTGGGGAGATTCACAGATTTATCTGGGGTCACTGCTACCAGCAGGTGAGTGTGGTAGGTAAAGGAAGATGCTGAACCTTAGACACAAAAAGTCCATACTGCCCAGCCAAGCGTGGATATCAGCCCTCTAAAGCCCGAGGGTGGTGTTTCCATGATGCATGAGCCTTGGTTAAAAAAAAAAAAAAAAAAAAGCACCAAGGCTTTGTTCTCTGTCCTAACCTGTGATCTTGTTCAGTGAGCCAGCCATATGCCAGCCACATGCCAGCCTCTGCAGAGCGCTGTCCCACCACCATCTCATTTAATTTTTCCTACACCACTTAGGAGGGCAGCATTGCTCCTTCACTGCTGGGCTTAGGAAACCCAGACTGGCCGTTGGCTGGCTCAAAGCTACACAGTGAGGACTCAGGACATGGGCACCACCCTGGCCACCCAGCCTACTGTCACCACACCCCGTGAACCACGTTGGCAGCTCATCACAAGGCTTCATTATGGCATAGTCAATATTCTTTTGGGAGAGGAGGGGTTAAGACAGGGTCTCGCTGATTCGCTCTAGCTTGCCTGGAACTTGCTATGTAGACTAAGGTGGCCTTGAACTCAGAGCCACTTGCTTTTGCTCCCACCTGCTGGGATTAAAGGCATGCACAATTGCACCTGGCTTATAGTCAACACTCTTACATGCTCTGATGATGTGAGACAGCCCTGGAGCAGAAGCTTAGCTCCATGAAGAGGAGTCAGGGGCAGCCATTAGGAGAACTGTCGATTAACTCAACCAGACTGGAGATGTAGAAATATAAAGAAACCCGCCATTTGCCCAGTCCTCTCCCTTAGGACTCCTTGTCTGTGACCTCGTTCTCGGCCTTTCTTCTAACCCAGTGATTCTCAACCTTCCCAATGCTGTGACCCTTTAATACAGTTGCTCAGGTTGAGGTAACTCCCAACCCACAGACTTATTTCGTTGCTACTTCATAACTGTAATCTTGCTACTGTTATGAATTGTAATGTAAATATCTGGGATACGAGATATCTGATGGACGACCCCCGTAAAAGGGTTTCAACCCCCTCAAGGGGTTGTGACTCACAGGTTGAGAACCCCTCTTCTAACCTTTAGTGCCTACTGAGTGCCAGACCAGCAAACACTGCTGCCGTGTTACTGCTGATTTTATGACCGGAAGGACTGTGGCCATTTTGCCCTCAGAGCATGGTGGCACTTATTGATTCCAATACTTTATCTGAGCTGGTTTACAGAGTACCTGAGGACTCACTCGGGCCTGTTTTCTCTTCCCTCCTCCCCTGGGAACCAAGCACACCTGCCATGGGAGTGGAACCAAGGGCCCCTGGAAGACTGGAGGAGATGTGTAGCATTTGTCAGCATGCTCTGACCATAATTTTGGACCCTTCATGTCTTATCTTCCCAATTCTTTACATGGGCATGGCTTACAGAGTCCTGCCACCCATTTTTATTTGTATTCACAGCAATGCCCTGGAGTAGATACTCATATCCTAATTTACTCAGGAGGAAGCAGAGTTGGAGAGACCAAGGATCCAAGTGACTGGCAGCCTGGGTGCCGTTTGGGTTCCTAATCTGCTCTCTGTGCTTTGGAGTAAGCACCTTTGCACGTCATTGGGGCTCAGATGTTTTGAGAACCTAGATCGAGCATCCTATGGTGGAGAGAGCCCGAGGGGCCTCATCTGAAGGCTGGTCAGAACCCAGCCTTTGGGGTCCCAGATGTTGGAGGTACACTGTCCCCTGCCCTGCACTGTAAGTTCTGTGACCCCAGTGGCATCTGCCCTGACCTCACCTATCCTTCTTTGACTGCGGGAGGCAGAAGGGTTCCCCAGGAACCCTGATGACAGTTGCTTTGGGCCTTAGATGCAGCTTCTTGGTGGTCAGGGAGGCCTGGATGCATGAAAAAAGAGAGGGGCTGGAGGGAAAGTAACCTGATGATGGTACTGGAGGTCCTGTGGTGCCCTACAGAGGGCCACTGAGCTGGCTGCCTTCCCATGGGCTCAGAAAGAATGGGGCACCCCTTCAGGCTCACCGTACCTTCCTCATTGACAGCCTTTCCTGAGAAGCCAGGCCTCATTCCAGTCAGATTCCTTCTGAAGGAGCACACGTGTGCAGAGGCTCACGGAGTCTAGTGTGCAATACACTTCCTGTCATGCTAAACTGGCCTGCGCTGCACTGGGTCCTGAGAAATGGAGCTGGCTCCATGCAGGTCATCTACCTTTGGTTTCACTTTGCAAATACGAATTGAAGAGACTGTCCCGAGCTAGAATTCCTATGCATCCTGTTCATCCTGTGGCTCCCAATCACCCACCGTGTTTTCTTCAGGTAGAGGAGTTTGCTGTGGGACTGAAGTGGGTGACTGATGGGGCATCCATCCTAGAAGCTATCACAAACAGCTAACATCTGTGTGTTTCCATTTGGATGAAGCAATGGAAAGTATTTGTACTGCGAGGGATACAGAAAATAGGCAGCCTGAATGTGTACTCATGAATGTGCATGTGTGTTCTCTCTCTGTGTGTGTGTGTACAGATACATGCACATGCTTTGTGTTTGCATGTATTTTCACATATGCATGTACTTTCCATTTGTAGATACCCATTGTTGAACTAGCTGGACCACAGCCTGTCAGCCACTCTAATAAATACCTTTTTTCCATATATTTGTGTGTGTACATGTATGTGTATATATTCTATCATATGTATTCTATTATATATTCTCTCTCTCTCTCTCTCTCTCACACACACACACACACACACACACACACACACACACACACACACACACTCTATCAGTTCTGTTCCTCTAGAGAACCCTGACTTGTAGTCTTTGATTCCAGGTTGAGTTTTATTGGCTAACATTTGTGTACAATCATGGAGGGAATCTTGAGGTCTCCAATAAACACACCTCACTCTATTCACAGTGAGGACTGAAAAAAAAGTGTGTGATGTTTTGCTTTGGGTGTTATTTACTGCATGAGCATATTCTTCCCAGATGGGGAGGTTCTGATTTTCCTGGCATGGTGACGAATTCTCAGAATTCATGCAAAATGAGCAAAATCTAAGCAGTCTTTATTTTTTCCCAGCATAATGGAGTGAATATGAATGTCTGTTGACTTCACACTAAGGTTTTCGCCACTTCGCTGCAGTTATTGATTCTGGCTCTGAAGTTTGCATCGTCCAAAGATAATCATTGACGTTACTGGCTCCTTTCTTGGGCCCAAGAACCAAGTTGCTTGTGATACAAAACTGTTCTTTGCTTCAACATCAAGAAGCCCTGTGAAGGCTGGTCTGAGACAGGTTCCTCCAAGGATTTCCTTCCCCAACTGAGACATTGCCAGCATTCTTACAATGTGTATACATTCACACACCGTGCTCTGTAGCTATCAACAGAATCTAGTGAGAAACTGGGACCCAACAGAACTAGGAGCTCCTGTCTGCCTCTTCCCTTCCTGTCATCACACAGTGAAGTCTGTGGATCTGAACTGGAAGGCATTTGGGCTTAGACACCTTGAGGCAGGGAGGGGGCAAGGTGGCTTCTTGTTTTCATAATTTACTAGAGCCCTGGTACAGCTCTCAGAGTCACGTGGTCAGGTCAACTTCCCACTGTAGACAGCAGGAGAGACTAGTACCTGGTAGAATCCTCTTTCCCACCTCCACCCCGCTAAAAGCTGAAACCATTGTGGAAGATTCACGAGAGAGCCTCCAGGATTGAGTCCTTTCACAGTTAGCTTTATTTATTACCTTGACACAACTAGGAAGCGGAAACCTCAACTGAAGAATTGCGTCCATCATATTGGCCTTTGGGTGTGTCTGTGGGGATGTTTTCTTAATCACTAATGAATGTGGGAGGGGCCAGCCCACTATGGGTGATACCATCCCATGGCAGCTGGGCCCGGGTTGTATAAGAAAGGCAAGCCAAAGGAAGCAGGCCAGTAAGCATCGTTCTCCCATGGTCTCTGCTTCAGTTCCTGTTACCAGGTTCCTGCCTTGAGTCCCTGCTCTGGCTTCCCTCAATGATGGACTTTTAACTTGTAAGCTGAAATAAACCCTTTCCTCCCCCAGTTAGGTGCTTGATCACAGCAAATAGAAAAATAAACTAGAATAAACCTCTTCCCAGTGAGTCCCTGCAAACCTGCACATCCCCAAGTGTGTCTGCGGAAGAACCGTCCAGTGTTGGGGAAAGCCAAGAATCTGCTGAGAGAAACAGCAGTACTGTGCTGAGCACCTGCCCCCAGCCAGGTTGGGTATCCAAGGGACGTGGGTGAACGTGGCATGGAGGATGCCTGGACAGGTCTGAAGAGGAGACTTCCAAGGCGCTCACCTGAAGGAGGAGAGCCGGGTGGAAGAGGAGGTAACATGCAGTGGGCTTGCTTAGTCCCTCCAGAGATGCTCTCAGCTGGAAGGACCACATCGCTCTACTACTAGTTTGATTCCATCTGCCACTGTGTCCAGAGCCAATGAGCTCTGTCCACCATCTCTGCTGAGCATCCCAGGAGCCCCTGGACCACAGGCAGCCTTCCCACTGGAGCCTTCCTTTAACCCTCTCCTCTCTCCTCGTCCTAGTCCACCATGACTGATATCCTGGGTCATCTCTCAATGGCTTCAGGGCTAAGTGCGAACTCTTCACCCTGGCACCCCCAGATCCTGCCTTAGGGGAACTTGTCAACCACAGATACCTCCACCCATACTCGCATTCCTAATTCCAAGCTTCTGTTCAAGGTGCCTACCTGGACTGATTCTATTCCTACCTTCTTAGCCTTACTCTCCAACTCAAGCCTGCATCTCTTTCCCATCTCTGAGCATCCACCCCTCTTGTTTGCTGTCTGCAAGGCACGTTGGGAGTGCATTGCCCACACCGTACACTGTTGGAAACTCTTGGACGCTTGCAGCCATGACTGACTCCGGCGCTCGAAAGTCGGGTTTGGATTTTCTAGTTGCTCTGTGTCTTTTCTGCTCTCCACTCACTGAGGATGCCTCCCGATCAATATCCCACCAGTTAGCGCACAGACTCATTTTCAATTAAAGCACTCTCCAGAGGTGAATGTGTCACACTTGACCAATAATGATACTTGATTTAAATGCATTGGCTAGCCTAATGCCAGGTTATATTTGGCAGACATCAAACCAAAACAAGGTGGATTAAACAAGGTAGGAAGTTGATTTTCTGTCTCACAGTAGTCCAAGTCAAGTCGATAGTCCATGGCTGGGAGATGGTTGTATGACATCCTAGGTTTGTTCTGTGTTTCTGCCCCACCATCCTTAGCACATGCTTTCCATTGACAAGGTCACTTCATGGTACTAAGATGGCTACCGCAGCTCCAATAATCACATATACATCTTATGCCAGTTGAAGAATAATGAAAGGCAAGGAGGCATGCCTGCAGGTGGACTCCACTCTTTTAATATGACCTGTCCCCTCAAGAAACTCATGTTGCGGTTTGATTGCAATGGGACTGGGCCCCGCTGTTCCAGGAGTTCCCTAAATAGAGGAGGTGCCGAACAGGAACCTAGGGAGACAATGAGAACAGCGAGAACAGCCGTCATCTAGTGATGTCCGATTCTCCCAGAGTCGAGCTGGGTTCCGGCAGGTGTCAGGGGAGGCTCTGGGGCAGGCGTGGGAAGGGACAGCACGAGCTACGAGCTACGAGCTAAGAAAGAACGGTGAGTAGAAGAAAATGAAGGGTGAGCTAGAGAGGAAATGGCCACCCAGTCCTGGGCTCTGATCTCAAGCATTTCTGGTCATTGCAGCTGACTGTGTTCCCAGTGTTTCACAGGACCACCTCATTTGATCTCCAGAGTAATCTAACCCCACAATACACGCTGTCACCAGACCCACTCACTGATGAGGTTAAGTGACATGTCTGAGACCCCTTCGTCAGTAAGCAGCAGAATCGGGGTTCGCCGGGGGCTGCTGAGAGTGGATCCTAGGCCGACTCCCTTTCAGCTCCCTACATCCGGGGAGAGTCAGGCCTGGCAGGGATTTCATTATGGGATGAACAGGGCACTCCTGAGGTGCTTTCCCATCAGAATTCAGGGAAAACGGAAGCAGAGGCTAAACCCAGAGGACTCCGTGACAGAGTCTCACGGAAGGAAACACAGTGGCCCAGGAGAAGAGAGACCCCAGGTCAGGACACAGCCTTTTGTGCCAGTACAGAGGGGGCATTTGGCAGTCAGGAGTCTTAGAAACCAGAGGCGATGGGTCCTTTGCATTGGGCTGCTCTTCTTTTTAGCTAACGAGCAAGGCAGCTTTTACTGGAGGCAGAGCCTGTGGCTGCTGGCTGCTGATTGGGCGCTTGCTGAAAGCCCCGCCCCTCCTGTCCTTTCCGGACTGAGGGAGTGTGTTTATGTGATGCTCTGCAGTGGCTGTAAAGGCCAGCAGTTCTCTTTAAAACGTACTGGGGGTAATTGGGGTCTCGTCTCATCTCTCTAGAATGCTGTCCTTTAAAGCAGCATGCGGTGTTCTGCAAATCTCCCCAGCAACTCCAGCACTTCCGTTTTCACTGGGGCCGGGGAGTCACTTCAGCTATATCTGGGTTACTGGGGCTTTATTGACTGAAGCAGTCTTCATGCCTCGGGGAGTGTTGATCTACTACAACTAGGTCTGTGTGGCTGAAATCGACGGAGTCCTATGTGATCCTTGCCCTGTTTTAGACTAGGAGATATAGTATTGAATAAGATGGGTTCTTTGTCATTGAAGAATTTTCAATTAAAAATTGCTGTATGCTGGGCAGCGGTGGCACACGCCTTTAATCCCAGCACTTGGGAAGCAGAGCCAGGCGGATCTCTGTGAGTTCAAGGCCAGTCTGGTCCTCAGAGCGAGATCCAGGACAGGCACCAAAACTACACATAGAAACCCTGTCTCCAACCCCCCCCCCCGAAATTGCTAATCAATAAACAACCCCAAGAGGATCACAGAGAGATAGCTCAGATCCTAAAGTGTTTGCTTGCTATACAAGCAAGCAGGAGGACCTGAGTTCTATCCCCAGAACCCACATAAAAATGATGGGCATGGCGACACACAGGTGTGATTCTAGTACTGGCAGAGATGAGACCCCTGAGGCTTGTTGGCCAGACACACACACACACACACACACACACACACACACACACACACACGGTGGGCAGTTCGTTCTACACATGGCTTGGCCTTCTCACAGCAGGGTTCCCTCAGGGCAGTGGCTCCTCTTCCTTGATCTGGCTTCCAGGAGCCAGGAGTGGTTAAAATCCCTGTCCAAAAGTACTGTGATGTCACCTTCATTCATGGCCAGAAGACAAGGCAATGACAAAGTCTTGCTGACCAAAAGTGTGTGCGCAGGAGGCTTTGCCTCTTTGGAAAATGATTGGCCATGTAGGACATCAGAACTCTGCAGGGGCTGGGGAGACAACTCAGTTGATAAAGTGCATGCCCATGCATGAGGACCTGAGTTTGGTCCCCAGAACTCATAAAAATGCTGTGTGTGGTATGCACTTGTAATCCAGCAACGAGGAAATGGAGACAGGGGGATCCCTATGCCTCACCAGCCAGCCAGCTGCACCAGCTGAATGAGCAAGTTCTAGGCAAGTCACTCTGCCTTAACCCCCCAAGGGCTGGAAGTATGGGTGTGGAGCCATCATGCCAAGTTCGGGCATGCTGTTTTAGAGCGCACAGCCTGGGGTGGAGGTGTCTCTCTAGAGGAGTGACATTTAGCAGAAATGAAAGCATCGAGGGTGGGGTTCCAGGCAGAGGAGACAGCTGGAGGGAAGACTTTATGCACCAATGTGCTGCTGTAACCTACTTGGGACTGACCTCTGCCTTGAGTTGTGGGTCCTCTGTGACCTGCCTTTTGTTGAGCTGTGGGCTCCCCAAGTTCCTAAGGCTAGAGCAGGCGTGAGTCTACCTATCCAGCACCATTGGCCTGCAGCTGATCCGAGGGTGGCTGTAGATGGTGAAGGTCAGGCTTTGAGTGCTGCAGAGGTGAGCAGCCTGCCGTGGTAGCTGCCTCCCACAGTGAAGTTTCTGGCAATTTGAGGCTTGTTTCACGGAGAATCTGGCCTCCTCACATCACTGTCCTTCAGCAGCTGGCCATTTCTCAAGCACAATGTGGGACAGCATCGGCTCAGAGAGTGATTTCACTAATGCGGAAGTGTGCTGGGCTTCCCAAAGGGACAGTGACTCAGAGCTAAGCTGCAGGGACGTCCCCTGGCTACTCACCTTCTCAAATTCATTCTCCATGCCCAGACCACACAACCAAGGCAGTGGATTAAGTTTTGCTCTCCCACTTCAGCTCCAGAATCTCAGCCACTTATTTGACTTTGAATCTTCTTTTCTTCTTTTGTAAAATGGGTATCCCCAGGTAGATCCACCAGACCTGACAAATAAGAAAACAGTGCCGATTAAGTTTGAACATCACATAAGCAAGAAATCCTGTGTCCTAAATATTACATTTTCTTGGCATTCTGTTCTAATTACATCCTAGCTTTTAACAGCAAACATTTAAAAAATGGTTAAGGCTATAGTTCAGTAGTAGGATGCTCTTAAGTTCTACTCCCAGAATGTCCCCACCTCCTACTTTGAAATGCCTGATTTAGAGAAAACCATGCATTATAGAGTTTCTCAACCTGTGGGTTGCAACCCCTTGGGTTACAATATCAGATATTTACATTACGATTCATAACAGCAGCAAAATTACAGTTATGAGGTAGCAATGAAATAACTTTGTGGTTGGGGGTCACCACAACATGAGGAACTGTATTAAAGGGCCACAGCATTAGGAAGGTGAGCAACCACTGGTTCATAGGGACATGGCAGCATCATTGTGTGGTGACTGATATGATCTGGATACACTCAGAGCTGGGACACACACATCTGTCTCATCTGTCTTCATCTGGGATCTTAAGACAAATTCTGGCTCATCCTGACTGATTCCTGGCAGGCTTGTCCAATGCTGTCTCCTCCTGCCATGACCATGACCATGTGATGGATGTCATGGAGCACAGACATCCCAGATTTGCTTTTCCGTCTAGTCATCCATCTGGGAACATGATCTGTTTTCTTCCTTCTCTGAGCAAAGGGTGACCTTTGCTGACCCAGAAACAGACACTTTTCACTTTCTGAAGGCTGTTTCAGTGTAGAATGGAAGCTAGTTGGGGTGGGGGGTGGCGAGTCATACTGGTTTCTTTTTCACGATCCCTGCATTTCTCTAGTACCGAGGTGATCATTCACTATTCTGCTACCCTGTGAGGCTGTAGTCTTGTATTCTGAGGGCTGTGGTGGGTGGAGGGTTGGCCTGGTCTCCAGAGCCTCTCTCCATTACCCTGTGAGTTTGTGGGACTGCGAGTCACGGGAGTCCCCTCCTCACTAGGACGATGAATCAGGCAGTAGGAGGATTTGAACTCTTATGTGTCCCCTCAATGCTTGTCCTTTTCTTCCATTCCGTCACATCTCCATTTGTTCATTTAGTAACTATCTGTATTACCTGTGCACTTCAAATATTAATGCAATGCTCTGTCCGTAAGTAGCCTCTTCTAGCATGGGCAGAGCTAGGTGTTTTGGGAAGATGATGCAAACAGATAAACAAACAAACAAAACACACACTTGTGTTTCCTTGTGAAGCCCCTCGGAGGAGTTTGGTGTTTGCTTCAGAGCAGTGGGCAGACGGGACAGGCAAGGCTTCTCCGATGGTCATCTAGGTTTCAACTTGCATAAGATTGCCCAACAGAGGCAATGGGGGTCCTGGGCGCACCTCAGCTGCCAATCTATCAAGGGTTGTGATAGACTGGGGCTGTGCTGTCTGGAGCTCAGGGGAACAGTGTAAGTGACTTTATACCTTTGAGCCTCGTCTCAGACTGCAGGGTTTGCAGCATGAAGGAACTGGAAGACTGGCAGTGAGGGGTTTGGAGTCAGTAGGGAGACAGGAGCTCTGTGGAGTCAGTGGGAATGCAGAGCAGTGAAAAATTGGAGCCCAGGGCTGCCCAGTGGCCTGCATGCATGAGCACAAGGTTCCCCCCCTCCCCGCCGCCCCGTGACTCAGCAAGGTGAGGAAATCATTCAGGAACAGGAATTGTCTCTTTGGTCTGCCTTTGGCACCCTCCGCGGGCTGTCTGTTCACTTGTTCATGTCTCCCCAGGAGAAGTCACACTGTACTCATTTCAGCTAGCAGAAGGCTTTCTCAAAGCATTGGTGGATGGCGTTGCGCTTGATTGCTGAGCAGCACTGGGTCTCTGGATGTACCATCCTAGGGGTGCCTACGCTTACGTGCAGATGAATCACAGATCCACCCTCTCCCTAGCCAGGAGTGTTTCCAGCTTGAAGGACATTTTCCACCCCTCCCAGGCTGTCAGGCTGTCTTATAGGCTCTCCTGAGCTGTAGCGCTGGGCCCGTGGCCTGAGAGCTAGCACCCCATGGGTTTAGACTTTCTATGTTGTAAATGACATGCCATGCACGGAAGGCGGCATGTGAGCTGTAGCCTGCTTTGGCAGGTGGGGTCACTTTCGAGGCCTGAGCATCGCTGTCCAGCTGTCTCCCTTCTCATTGGGGACCTGGCAGCTCCTTGGGCGGACAGACACAGAGCCATTTTCTTAGCCTGTTATCTGTTTTCATCTTTCCACCACAGGATGGTTAACTTGGAGCTCAGAACTCTATTTTCTTCCTCCAATGAAGCGCCTCTCCAGTTCTCTATTACAAGGCACAGGAGGGTTACAGTGGAGCAATAATAAAAATGACAGTGAATTCGCGACAGCCCAGGTCAGAACCTGCACAGCAGACAGTGGTTTTTGGTTGCTGAGTTACCAAAATCATGCCTTTAAAGTTACATTGCCTGTGGGCCACTGGAATGGGGTTCAAATTAAAATTTCCTACACAAAGCTTGTGACACAGAAGGTCTGATGGGCTAGTCATGTTCGTAGTTAGATTAAACGTTAAATATGCATAACCAAAATAAAAATATTTATCTATGGATCACCTAGACCTACTTATGTCTGTTGGTGGTAGGTGGGTCACAGCCGGGGCATGATACATGATACAGTCTGTCCCTCCCTAGATCACCATGTATCATAGCAGTTGGTCAGCATGTGTTCAAAATGGATAAATTGTAACAAGATGAATGGGTAATAGCTACCTTTCCTAATGGAGAGGAGGAAGGACCACTGTCCATGCCCACTGATAGACGAGGAAGATTGTCGGGAAGAGGAGATGCTCTGTGTGTGTGTGTGTGTGTGTGTGTGTGTGTGTGTGTGTGTGTGTGTGTATGCATGTGTGTGTGTGTGTGTGTGTGTGTGTGGTGTGTGCATATGTGTGTGTGTGTGTGTGTGTGTGTGTGTACAAGTGTGCAGGTGCATGTGAGAGGACCGAGCACATGCCCTAACAGGCTGCTCAGTCTTCTCTTAGAGATCAGGCCACAATTTCAGTTTCCTGAAACTGGACAGGCAGTTTCTGAGGAAGAGTCACAAAGGGCAATTAATCACTAGTGCCACTGACAACAGGGACAAGGGAGATAGGACTCACCAAGCCTGGGCCACTGAGCCAGCCCTACAGTCAAAACGTGCTACTCCAGCCAGCCCCCACAGCAGCTCAAGGACAGAGCCTGGGACTTGTCCAGCCTGCCCCAACGTGGAAAACTGTACCCTGACCATCCTCTAACTAGCCCTGGACAATTAGAACATATTGATATGATTGCCACGTGTTTGAGCCAATCATATCTAAAGTGACCTAACCACCTTAGGACCACCCCTTGGCTATGCTTAAGGGGAGCTCACATGTCTCTCTTAGGGTCTTCACCCTCTTGCCTTTGTGTGGGATGGACAGCCCCAGCATGCTGGAATAAACACTCTTGTTGATTACATACGTGGATGGTGGTCTTTTGTGGGATGGTGGTCTTTTGTGGGACTTCTCCAGGACCCTAACACATGGATGTGTGCACCTGCAGAGCTACTCTTACTGGCCCAGACCTCACAAAGCAGGCTGGGCTGCCTGGCCAGTGAACCCCAGGGGTCCATTTGTCTCTACTAGGATTACAAATGCACACCACTATACCCATGGTTTATCATGGTGGGATGAAACAGGTTCTTTTTTTATTTTTAAATTTTATTTATTTTATTTTACAATACCATTCAGTTCTACATATCAGCCACGGGTTCCCCTATTCTCCCCCCTCCAACCCCTTCCCGTTACCCCCAGCCCACCCCCCATTCCCACCTCCTCCAGGGCAAATCCTCCCCCAAGGACTGCGATCAACCTGGTAGACTCAGTCCAGGCAGGTCCAGTCCCCTCCTCCCAGACTGAGCCAAGTGTCCCTGCATAAGTTCCAGGTTTCAAACAGCCAACTCATGCAATGAGCACAGGACTTGGTCCCACTGCCTAGTTGCCTCCCAAACTGATCAAGCCAATCAACTGTCTCATCTATTCAGAGGGCCTGATCCAGCTGGGGGCCCCTCAGCCTTTGGTTCATAGTTCATGTGTTACCATTCATTTGGCTATTTTTTTTCAATAATTGAGTAAAACCGAAATTTATTATATAAGCCACAGTCATCCTAGGGACCTCCATGCTATATATATAGCCTCCATGGTTCTATGGGTTGTGGTCTGATTGTTCTTTATTTTATATCTAGAATCCACTTATGAGTGAGTACATACCAGGACTGTCTTTCTGGATTTGGGTTACCTCACTCAGGATGATTTTTTCTAGTTCCATGCATTTGGCTGCAAATTTCATGCTTTCATTGTTTTTCTCTGCTGAGTAGTACTCCATTGTGTATATGTACCACATTTTTTTCATCCATTCTTCTGTTGATGGGCATCTAGGTTGTTTCCAGGTTCCAATGACAGTCAATGTTGGAGAGGATGTGGAGCAAAGGGAACACTCCTCCACTGTTGGTGGGAATGTAAACTTGTACAACCACTGTGGAAATCAGTATGGCGGTTTCTCAGAAAATTAGGAATCGAGACCCTACCTCAAGACCCAGCCATCCCACTCTTGGGCATATACCCAAGGAATGCTGAATCATACCATAAAGATACATGCTCAGCTATGTTCATAGCAGCACTATTTGTAATAACCAGAAACAGGTTCTTTTTTTTTTTTAAAGATTTATTTATTTATTAGGTATACAGAAGAGGGTACCAGATCTCATTACAGATGGTTGTGAGCCATCATGTGGTTGCTGGGAATTGAACACAGAACCTCTGGAAGAGCAGTCAGTGCTCTTAACCTCTAAGCCATCTCTCCAGCCCCAGAAACAGGTTCTTATGCCTGCATGTTAAGCACTTAACTGGCTGAGCTTTCTCCCAGCCCCACGTAGGATTTCTGATGGCTATCGCCACCACAGAGAAAGTGAGGACTGACGTTCTCCATGAGAACTGCTGTGCTGTCCCATGCTCCTGGTCAATGAGACTGTTGGACACTGTCATCTTTGGGAAATCCACCCAGCCATGGTGACCTCACTCAGTCCTTCAGGCCTGTGTCCCACTTGCTGCATCTTCCCAAGGACAGCGGCACCTAGAGACTTGGTGCCGTCTCCTCTAGGGGCAGCCACAGAAGTCCAGCCACAGAATAGTGGGTGAGTAAAATCCGTTGGGAACCCAATCCATGGAGCTCATGGAGGACCTACTATGTGCCGGGCATAGAGCTCATGCACCTGGATGCTTTCATGCTTCATTCAGATTGGATCACCTGGACGTCAACACTGAGCTTGAACTCTGACCTCTGAGGTGAAAATGAAAACGTCAGTCAGTGTTAGCTCAGAGTTCAAAACATAATTCAGCTCCCATGAACTTGGCAACAAGGGTCCCCACCGTGCAAGGTCCCAATGGGAAGAAGATGGGAGCCGATGGGCCTCAGCTTTTAAAGCTCTTCTGAGGAGAACAGCAAAGTTGTTGATCTTCTTTCAATACCACAGCTTGTTATACTGAAAAACCCTGCGAGTCTGAGAATTCCTTCCTTCTCTCCCATCTTCTCCTTGCTCCATTACCCTCCAATCCCCTTCTCTCTCTCTCCTACTCTCTTTTCCTCCCACAGATATTAAATTATATACATTGTATCTGGCACTATTTTGAGACCTACAATTAAACAATATAAACAAAATCTCTGACCCTCAGTGGAGGTTATCCTGGGGGAAGAGAGGAGTTCAATTCTTTTTTTTTTTATCAAAGTGAAAATGTAAATTTAAAACAGTATACATAGTTCAAAGGATAGTATAGAGTATTGCGTGAAGAGTCAAACTATTTTTCTCAATAAATTTATTGTCTAAAACTAAAACTAAAACATAATCACATCATTTCTACCTTCCCCTTTTCCTCCAAAGTCCTCCAAAGTGTTTTTTCTCTCAAGTTCCTGATCTCTTCCTATTTAATTGTGTGTGTGTGTGTGTGTGTGTCACAGATATACCTTTCTAAATATATAAATACAACCTTCTCAGTCCACATAATGTTAAGTGTATGTTTGTATGTATATGATTTCAAACCTGACCACATAAAACTGGTAATAGTACAAGGTTCTGAAAATACTAACTCCAAGAAAGTCAACAATGTTGATACAACCTACATTAAATTATTTGTATGTACAACAAAGACAACATTTTTTGTTGTCAAAAGCTCCCTTATACTTACTATATCTTCAAACTAGTATCTATGGTGAAGATACTTTCCTATAAACCCTGATATATGAAGGTCCAGGCACATGTAGAAATGTGTGTATTAATTTAAATCACAACACAGTTAGCCAAAAGCTAAGTCAAATCTAGCTGAGACCCTAGGATACTCAACTGTCTGATTCTGTGTTTGAGACTGACATAATTGAGATAGAATTTTGCATATAACAGGAGCTCAATACGTACTTGCTTAACATATACTCATCTGTGGAGCACATTGTCAATTCTTTTTTTAAAGTTCACTTCTTAATATAAAATATAGAGTATGTTGGAGGGATAATGTGTTACAGAGAATGAAGGTGATGGGAGATTTTTATTTTAGCTGGAGTAGTAGGAGAGCGCATCAGTAACAGACCAGTGCTATAGAAGGTCTCCGAAGAAGTCAGCAAATGAGCTGTAGGAGCATCAAGAAGGGCCATCTGGGCAGGAGCAGTGCGTGTGCAGAAGCCCTAAGGCAGGGATGCACTGCTTCGTTTGGGGCTTATGGAAGCAGCTGGCCAGAGTGGTTTGAACAAGAAGACAAGTAACAGGGTGGAGGTTATGGGAGTGTGGCCAGACGTCAGACAGCATTTAGAATCCAGACCCACTTACTGATTCCCTAAGTTTGGTACCTAGAGCACACCAGACCCACCGAATAAGAAACAGTGGCTATGAAGTCCACAGTGTGTTTTAAGAAAAGCCATTCCAGATTGTGATGCCCCTAAAATGTGAGAGGTGTTTCTGTGAGACTCCAGGCCAAGTCTGCTTGCTCACCCCTCCTGTGTTCCTCGGACTATGAGTAGCCATGGTCTGAGATGGAAAGACTGGAATGGGCCATCATTGTTGACCTGACCTCCTGATCCCAAGAACACTATCATCACAGTGTCTGGAGATTGACATTCAGACCTAATAAAGAAGCCAGACACCCTGCCTGTGCTCAAACCGAGACCAGACGAACAGCTGTGGTAGAAAGTGAAGTGATTGGGTATGGGAGCACAAGATGGAGTGGTCAGTGTGAGGTCAGTGTGAGGAGGCCCTTGGGATATGTGATTCAGGCCTCTCATTTGAGGGTGGGAAGAATTTAGGCCTGTAAATGGGAGATGAAGCCAATTAGATCCTGTGGATGCCCATAGTTCTTCCTGTTTCTGGATGCCCGCTCACATGCAGACTATTTGCAGGCTCGGGGGCCTCAAATTCTCAGAGAGCCTCCTGCTCTCCAGATGAAGGGGAACTGGCGTTGGACAAGCTCCAAATGAGGTAGACTCCTAGTGGCTGAAGTGACAACATCTTCATGATGTCCCGTTAAAATAAAAGGTTTGGGAAGATGAGCGCCACAGCCTGCTACCAGCCTGACCTGTGTGCGTGCGTGCATGAGTGCGTGCGTGTGTGCGTGCGTGTGTGTAAGTAAGTAAGCACACAAGTACACATACAAAGTATGTAGAGGTCAAATGACAACTTGCAGGAGTCTGTTCTTTCCACCACGTTGGTCTTGGGGATCAAACTCCAGCAGTGTCCTTCAGTGTGGCCATCTGTCCAGCAGTGTCCTTACCTGTTGGGCCATCTTGCCAGCCCTGTAGACACTATTTCTTTTTTTTTTTAAAGTTTTATTCATTTTACATACCAACCACAGTCCCCCCTCCCATCCCTTCTCCTGCCCCCGCCCCGCCTCCCTCCACCCCACGGCCCACCCCCTCCTCCAGAAGAGTAAGGCCTCCCATGGGGAGTCAACAAAGCCTGGTATGTAGATGTAACCAACCGTCTTATTAAATAAGAAACACAGAACCAATGCAAAGAAGAAAGCCAAGAGATCAGAGCTAAGAGCCTTACCTGTCTGCTGCAGCTAGCCTCTTCAGCCAAGAGACCTACTTCCTGTATTTTTGTCTTTATATAGACTTTCTTTTCTGCCTTATCATTGATTGTAAACCCAACTACATGACTGCCTCGTCACTGCCTGTCTGTACAGACCTCCAGGTCTTCTATGGTTGGTATTGAGATTAAAGGCGTGTGTTTCCAATGCTGGCTGTATCCTTGAACACACAGAGATCTACCTAGCTTTGCCTACCAAGTGCTGGGATTAAAGGCGTGCACCACCACCACCCAGCTTTTGCTATGGGTCTAATAGCTTTCACCCCCGGGCAACTTTATTTATTAACATACAAATCACATTTTAGTACAAATAAAATATCACTATACTGGTACATTCAGTTGAGGCAGGGCCAAGACCCTCCCCGCTGCACCAAGGCTGAACAAGGTGTCTCACCACAGGGAATGGGCTCCAAAAAGCCAGCTCATGCACCAGGGATAGATCCTGATCCCACTGCTAGGGGCCTCTCAAACAGACCAAGCCACACAACTGTCTCACTTGTGCAGAGGGCCTAGCTCGGTCAGCAGACTCCACAGCTGTCAGCATGGACACAATTTCAAATGTTATCATGTGGGTACTTTTATTCTCATTTTTAAGACAGTAAAGCTAAGACTTGGGAGAGTAATGCAATTTGCCTTTGAAACCAAGGTCAAGGGTCCTGTCACTTCCCTCTGCTACCGTGGCAATCACTTGCCAGCCTGTGGCCTGGGCACCAATTTGACGGGTCCCTGCCAGTTTACCTCTCCCTTCCTGTCCTGCTTTTCTCCTGTCCTCACCTCCCCCTCTAATACTGCTGTTATTCCTTTCTCTTTTTTATCAACCTCCAAACTTGATCAGTACTGTCTTAAGTTTCTTTTCCAATTGTTGTGATAAACTATCTTAACAAAAGAAACTTACAGGAGAGAAAGGGTTTATTAGCTTGCAGTTTTAGATTACAGTCCATCATTGTGGGAGGCCACAGTGGCAGGATCTTGAGCGAGCTGGTCACACTGAATTCATAGTGAAGGAACAAAGTGCAAGGAATAAATGCATGCTAGTGCTCTGTGAGCTCCTACTGCTCTTACACAGTCCAGGGTCCCCTGCCTAGAGAATGGTGCCACCCACAGTGGGCGGCCCTTTCCACTTCAAACAACCTAATTGCTGTGGGATGTCTTTCTGTATGTTGTGAATATATGTTGTTCCCATTGGCTAATAAATAAGGCTGCTTTGGCCTATGGCAAGAAAACTTACAGCCAGGTAGGAAATATAAGCAGACAGAGAGAGGGAAAAAGGGTGGAGGGAGAGGGAGATGTGATCCAGCCACCCAAGAAGGATGATGTGAAAGTACTGGTAATCCACAAAGCCATGTGGCAAGACATAGATTAATAGGAATGGGTTGAATTAATTTGAAAGAGCTAGCTAATATAAGCCAGAGCCATCAGCCATACAGTTTATAATTAATATAAGCCTCTGTATGTTTACTTGGGACCTAGTGGCTCCGGGACCAGGCAGGACACAGGAAAACTTCTGACTACACCTAATCCAGATAATCCTCCCAAGTATATGCTCAAAGGCCCATCTTCCAGATGATTCTAAATTTTGTCAAGCTGACAACTAACATGAACTATCACAGGCACCCAGGATAAGAGGTAATCTCTGCTCTCAAAGTGCAATCCCATAGACTGGTGGAGAGCCTAGTCACACATCTAGACAGTTGTCACAAAGTATAGGTACTGCTGTAGCCCAGGTCGGCAAGATGTGCACTGGGTGAAGATAATCGAAGGCTTCTATGTTAGTTACTGTCTTCGTTAGTGTGACCAAATACCTACAAAAAAGCAATTTAAGGAGGAGGCAGTTTATTTTTGCTTACAGATTGAGAAGTCCATCAGGTGGGGAAAGCATGGTAGCAAGGATGTGAGACTGTTGATCACAATGTATGCATTCCAGGAAGCAGAGAGGGATGGTGGATGCTCATATTCAGCTGCTTTCTCTTTTTTATGCAGTCTAGGTCCCTAGCCCATAGAATGGTGCCACCCACATTTAGAGTTGGTCTTCCCACCTCACCTTGATTCAGCTGATCTAAGCAATTCCTCTTAGCCATGACCAGAGGCTTCCGTGCACTTGACAATCAATATCAAGCATCACAGTGCACAGGGGAGGTGACAGCTGAATTGGTTTGATGGATGGATGGGAGTCCATCAGGAAGAGATGGGAGGTGGAAGAGACAGCTCCCCAGAGGCTTTCAGGGGTTAGGGAATGGACATTTGGGGAACTGCCAGAGTTTTGTTGATCTACAGTTCAGCCAGTTAGGAAGGTATGGGGATGTGATATGGCAACATCATGTCCAAGGCTAGATCATGAAGACCTTGAATGGCGTGCAGTGGAGTCAGGTCCCAGAATCAAGGTGTCTATGTTGAGAATATTGTTTTAGGCTTTCTAAACTCCATCTCTCCTCCCTGCCTGTTCCATAAGTGTCCCAGGTTCCACAAGAACCCACTCATGACTGATGGAGCACAGACTAAACAGCCAGAGTCTACCGGAGTCAAGCTGAGGAGGGCCCTGCAATATCTGGGCCTGGTCCTGTTCATCCAGGGACTCTATTTCCTATGAGAGGCAGGCCCACAACAGGGCAAGGTGTTCTCAATGTTGGTGGCCAGGCATGTGGCTTTTAAAAATACCCCCATTTCCTACTCCTATATGCTTTCACATGAGAGAAAAAATTAGAGTATTTACATAAGTAATAAAATAAAAAAATTATACATGACCCACCATCAAGAGATGTTTTTTTTTTTTTTGCTTTTAAGATATTTTCCCCCAAATAGAATCATACTGCACACAATGCTCTGTCTCCTTTTTTCCCCAACTAGATCATGAATATCATCACATATTGTCACATTCTCTGATGGCATTACTAAACATGAATAAGTGATGTTCAATCTTATGGTCAACTCTATTGGACATTTAGATTCATCATTGTTTTTCTTATTGATAAAATAAATAATTTTATTATTGGTAATAAGAAGAGCTCTGGGGTGGATTACCTTGCAGTATAACTCTATATGTAGTTGATTGTATCCCAAGGCTAAATTCCTCAACATCCTGCTCACAAAGGGCCTTGAGTGCCTTCCAGAAAGGCTGCAGTGGCTGCCATTGAGATCTGAGAGAGCTGGGTCAACAGCAGCCCTACACTGGTTCTGAAGCAGATAAGGTAGCAGGCAGATGGAAAGCAGTACATCTCTCTGTTAATCTTGCTGTTATCACCAGTAAGGACTAGTTTGGGGGATGCAGCTGCTGTAGATCAGGAAGCCATAAATTCATATACATTAACTGTTTATCTTTCCCCAACTCAAAATCCTACACTACTGGGTTTTTCTCCAAGTGAGGCCTATGAAAGGTATCAGGTCATGAAAGTGGTGTCCTCATGAATGAAGTGGGTTACCTTGATGAAGTAGACCTCAAGAGGACCTTGTCATGTGCTCTACATGGGGCACTCTGAGAAGAGCTCTCTGTGCACAAGGAAGAACATCTCACCAGACCCCAAGTCTGCTGGCATGTTGATCTGGGACTTCAGAGCCGGGAGGTCTAGGAGACATGTATTTGTTATATATGACCCACATGCTCTGTAGTATTTCTGTTACAGCAGTAGCTAGGTGTATACAAGTGTCTTCCCAATGCTGCAGCCTGTGACGGAGCTGGATGGTGTAAGTATCTGGTTCTTGGCTGTCATAAAACTGCAGCCCTTGCCCTGGAAACTGTGACCATGACGGGGCTCCCAAGGAGGATGCAAGGGAAGGGCTGAGCTGTGCCTGCCTAGCTCTTCCTCCCAAATTCAGGAACCAGATGAGTCACCCCACCTCTCCAGGGAATAGTAAATGGGGTATAAAGAAATGAGGGGGGGGGCAAGCTGGAGAGAAGGATCGGAGGTTAAGAGCACTGGCTGCTCTTCCAGAAGACCTTTGTTCGCTTCCCAGTACCCACATGATGCTCACCATCATCTGGAATTCCAGTTCCAGGGGATCCAACAACCTCTTCTGGCCTCCACGGGCACCAAGCTCACATGTAGTACACGAACATACATGCAAGTAAAACACCCACACACGTAAAATACAAATAATGTCAGGGGTGTTAAGAGAAGGGGGTGTCCCCCATAAGCCAGGAAGAGGGGAGTCATGTTCTTCAGTGCTCACTATAAAATGATAGCTACTTGGAGCTGAGTGTTATCCTAGGCTTTTTGCGTGTGCCTTATCTTTTGACTGTCCAAATAACAGGTAGACATCATATCCACACCCATCTCATATGAGGAACGGAGGCTTGAGTCTGGTCTGTCCACAAATCTCCAACCTAGTAGGAGAAGCTGGGCTTTCATCCAAGTGCCCAGCTCTTGAGCGCGCTCTCTGCGCCGTGACTAACCTGCCTCCGGCGTTCAGTGCCACTGACTTTCGAGAGGCTCGGAACCTTTGCTCTAGAGAAAGAGGCAGCGAATCGCCAGGCCTGCCAGGGTGTCTGCACGCCCAGGTTGAACCAGCACAGGTCCCCTTGTGGCTTTGGGGCTGACCTTCAGACCTGCCCTATTCCTGTGAGTGCTCATTAATTGGTTTTGAAAGAACCACTTCTCCAAATGTCCCCAATTACCACAAGCAGTAATTATGATGGACCACACGCAGCAGAGGACAGCGACAAGGGGACCGAGAGAGACTTTCAAGTTCACAACAGTTTCCAAAGACTCCGTTTTGACTCAAACGTTGGATTAACTCATTAAGGATTTGCTTTGATTTAGGAAGAAAAGGGTGGATAAGTCAAAGAAAGAAATTTAATTTGTTTATTTGGGTGTGCGGAGTGCTTTCATGCCACAGAGTGTGTGTGTGGGGTGTGTGTGCATGTGTGTCAGAGGCAACCTATACTAGTGGGTTCTTTCCACCATGTGGGGTCTGGGAACCGAATTCAGGTTGTCAGGCTTGGTGATCTGCTGAACCATCATCTCCCTAGCTCCAGAAGCATTTTTTACTAGAAAGAAAACATACACTTTGGGGGGGGGGATAGCACCCTTTATGCTATTAATTATTTATCACTGTGGACTCTGACCTGGGTGAAAAGGGGCAGCTGAGTGTTTAAGTGACTCCCATCATTCAAGCGACTACCTAGAGAACATTCCCCCGGTTGTGAACCACTTTCACTTTTCATTACCTTGTAAGGTGAAACTAAGCTGGGTTTCCTTTTTTAAAGCAAGTGATTTTGGTGTTTCTTTAACAATACGTTGTTATGATTCTCTTATTCTATAAACATTGAGTAAGGTACACTGAGAAATTTGTTGATCTTGATATTTATGCATTAGTATTTCTGATGTGGTTAAAAATGTGGGTGAAGAAATACAGAATACAGGACAGGAGGAAAGACTCTGGGGTCCCTGTTCTTGAGGTCCACGGTTGTCTTTATCCTTCATGAGCTCGTGGTCTCTGGCCAGCTGTCGACTCTGCTCTGCTCTAGTCTTGTCTGTGAAGTGATAACAGCATTGTCATATCGTTCGGTTGGCATGAAGATCCGATGACTGCTGGTCAGGGTAAGCTAGTTGATGCCGCAGTAACAGGCAGCTCCCAAGTCAGGGCTTTCCTACAGCGGGGCTTGAACTTTAATTCAAGTGATTCCCCTGCAGAGCTTGGTGATACCACAGCAGTGGTATTTGCTCGGCCCGTGACCTTGGGCTGTAGGGCCCGAAGGAGGCGGGCTTCCTGCCATTGTAGTGACCTCTTAAAAGGAGAGGGAGAAGGGGCATGTGACCCTTCTCCCTGCTGCCTTCCAGCTAAGGGATATCTAAGGCATAATGCCTACTCACCTGAAGAAGCCCCAGTGAACTCTGGGAGGGTGCTTCTCAGTATCAATCACAGTGTTCACTGAGGGTGCTGGTACAAATTAGATGGTACACACTGACATTAAAAATATGACTGCTCCCAGGAATCCACAAGGATGTCCGCAGCTGAGACTCCTAGCAATCGTGGAGAGGGTGCCTGAACTGGCCATCTCCTGTAATCAGGTTGGTGACTACCCTAATTGTCATCGTAGAGCCTTTATCCAGTAACTGATGAAAGCAGATGTAGAGATCCACAGCTAAGCACTGGGCTGAGCTCTGGGGGTCCTCCTTAAGAAAGGGAGGAGGGATTGTATGAGCCAGGGGCCTCAAGGTCATGATGCAGGAACCCACAGAGACAGCTGACCTGAGCTCCTGGGAGCACATGGACTCTGGACCAATAGTTAGGGAGCCTGTATGGGACTGACCTAGGCCCTCTGCATGTGTGTGACAATTGTGCAGCTTGGTCTGTTTGTAAGGCTCCTAGCAGTGAGATAGAGCTCAGCTGGCCTTTGGGAATCCGTTCCTCATGCCGGATTACCTTGCCCAGCCTTGATGCAGGGGAAGAGCTTGGTCCTACCTGAACTTTATGTGCCATGCTTTGTTCAAGTCCCTGGGAGGCCTGCCCCTTACTGAATGGAGAAGTGGATGGGGAGGGGGAGAGATGGACGTAGGGGTGGGGGGAATGGAAGAAGGGGAGGAAGGGGAAACTGTGCTCGGTACGTAAAATAAATTTTAAAAAGGTTAATTAAATTTTAAAAAAACACAACTGCTGGGCTGGACAGATCGCTTAACAGAACAGCACTGATCGTGCCAACTTGAGGACTGGAGCTGGGATTTCAAGAACCAACTGTAACCCCGGCACTAAGGAGGCAGAGACAGGAAATCTCTCGAGGAAGCTGGCTAGTCTGGCTAGCCTTGAGGGCAAGCTCTGGGTTCAGCTAGAGACCACACCTTAATCCATCAGGTGGAAAGTGATTGAGGAAGATGAAGACTCTCTCTCTCTCTCTCTCTCTCTCTCTCTCTCTCTCTCTCTCTCTCACACACACACACACACACACACACACACACACACACACACACACACACACGCATGAGCACGCTAGTACTGGCTGAATAAAAGGGTTCTGGGGTCTCCTTTCTGTAGGTTCACAGTTGGTTCCACAGTTGGTTCCTTTATGAGTTTTGTGATCTCTGGCAAGTTGTCTAACTCTTCTGTGCTTTAGCTTCTTATCTGTAAAGTGAGAACATAACCGTTCTCCTTGCCATGGAGCTCACCTAAGGATCTGACCATTGCTAGTCAGGGCAAGCTGGCTGTGCTGGCTGGTTTTATGTCAACTTGACACAAGCCAGAGTCATCAGAAAGGAGGGAGCCTCAACTGAGAAAAGGCCTCCATAAGATCCAGCTATAAGGCATTTTATGAATTAGTGTTGATGTGGGAGGACCCATCCCATGGTGGGTAGTGCCATCCCTGCGCTGGTGGTCCTGGGTTCTACAAGAAAGCAGGCTGAGTAACTCGGGAGGAGTAAGCCAGTAAGCAGCACCCCTCCATGGCCTCTGCTTCAGCTCCTGCCTCCAGGCTCCTACCCCAGGGGAGTTCCTGTCCTGACTTCCTCCAATAATGAACAGTGATGTGGAAGTGTAAGCCAAATAAACCCTTTCCTTCCCAAGTTGCTTTGGTCTTGGTGTTTCATCATAACAATGATAACCCTGAGACAGAAATTGGTACCAGGGTCGGGCAGCGGTGGCGCATGCCTTTAATCCCAGCACTCGGGAGGCAGAGCCAGGCTGATCTCTGTGAGTTCAAGGCCAGCCTGGTCTACAGAAGGGAGATCCAGGACAGGCACCAAAACTACATGAAGAAACACTGTTTCCAAAACAACCAAAAAAAGAAAAAAAGAAAAGAAATTGGTACCAGGATAGTGGGGTATTGTTTTGGTAGACCTGACCATGTGTTTTTAGGAGGACTATGGAAGGACTTTGGAACTTTGGGCTAGAGAAGCTGTTGACTGTTCAAAACTTGCTGAGTAAAAGTGAGAGCTTGGAAGATTATAGGATAATGCTGAGAGCAGTGTAGACTACGGAGGCCTGGCTTGTGAAGTTTCAGAGAAAAGCAAAGGTCTGTTGGTCATTTTGATATTTTGAACTAAGGATCTGTGTTTCTGGTTAGCTGGGGCTGAAGAATGTGTTGTGGTTAACAGGAGACCAGCACTACTATAATAAAGCTGTTGCTTTACAATCGATGCTGGTTGGCTGGAGCTGAGAAACTATCAGTAATTAAGAGGAGACCATTACCACGGAGGTGACATCTGGGATGTGTTTCTTCAGAGTCAGCACACAGAAGCTGTGTTCCAGAGGTAGCCAGGGTTGTACCTCACACTGGCAGCCAAAGTTGGTCACGTGTAAGAGTGTCCCAGGTGGTACTGGTTTAGAAGACATGAAGGGGCCATGGAGAGCAGCTGAGGCCTGGCACTGTGAGTGGCCATTGGTGAAGTACATCCCAGTTGTGTCAGGAACCCCCAGCATTTTTGAGATGCTGGTACCATAAGATGCTGTTACAATGACCACCAAGAACAGCAGTGGTGGAGTGGAGCCAGCCTGAGCCTAGAAGACAAGCTGTGTGTGCTGCAGAGGGCAGAGCTGAAAAAGCAGCCCAGAGCCTTTGGAGGAGCCCATAGATCCTTAGTGAGTCCCAGACATTAGATGCTGGGTTACTTATACTGTTGGAGTTTGGTTCACTTGGATTTGATTATGACTGTGCCGGGTCCTCCCCTCTTGGGATAAAAAAGTATTTCTTATTTTGACTTTTCAGGTGCCCACATTAGAGAGACTTGGAATTTTTTAAAGACTTTGGACTTTTAGAGAGATATTGGATATTTTAGAGGGATTTTGAACTTTTAAGTGTTTGAATTTTAAAAGACTAGGGGTCAGTTGAGCTGGCTGGTTTTATGTCAGCTTCACAGAAGCTAGAGTCATCAGAGAGGAAGGAGCCTCAAGAGAGAAAATGCCTCTGTATTAGTCAGGTTTCTCTAGAGTCACAGAACTTACAGAATGAATATATGCTCATTCTACATATATACATTACATATAGAGAAAGATTCATTCTATAATGAATATCTTAGAGAGAGATCAAGTCTATAATTTCTATATAGAGAGAGGGGAGAATGTATTGGAATGACTTACAGGCTGCAGTCCAACTAATCCAACAATGGTTAGCTGTGAATGCAAAGTCCAAGAATTTAGTAGCTGCTCATTCCCACAAGGCTGAGTGTCTCAGCTGGTCTTCTGTATGTTCTGGAATCACCAAGAAGTAGGCTCCAATGCCGGTGAAGGAAGGGATGTGCTGGCAAGGTGAGGGGCAAGCAGGTGGAGAACAAACTCTTCTTTCACTGTCCTTACATAGGCTTCTAGCAGAAAGTGTGGCTCAGATTAAAGGTGTGCCTTCCAGCCTCAAGGTCTGGATTAAAGGAGTGTGCCTTCCAGCCTCAAGGTCTGGATTAAAGGTGTGCCTTCCAGCCTCAAGATCTGGATCGTAAGTGTGCCCTTTATTTCTGGATTGTAGTTTATTCCAAATGTAGTCAAGCTGACAACAAAGAATAGCCATCACAGCTTCCATAAGATTAGGCTTTAGGCAAGACTGTAGAACATTTTCTTAATTAGTGATTGATGGGGGAGGGCCCAGGCTACTGTGGGTGGGGACAGTCCCTAGGCTGGTGGTCCTGGGTTCTATGAGAAAGCCAGCTGAGCAAGCCTGTTGGGGTTCCTGTCCTGACTTCTTTCAATGATGAACAGTGATGTGGAAGTGTAAACCAAATAAACCCTTTCCTCCCCAAGTTTCTTTAGCAACAAAAACCCTGAGACTTTGAGTTATGCTGCAGTAACAGACAGATCTCAATTCTGAACATGGGCTTAGAATCAGATGGACCTGAGTTAGAATCCCAGAACCAACACCTACTGAATGTCTATTACTCAGATTTCTGTCACCAGGACAAAACAGACCTAAAATAAGAAGGGCTTGTTTTGGTTTATAATTTCATAATTTCAGCCCATAGTCAGCTGGCTTCATCGCTTTGGGTCTCTATCAAATGGTGAAGCAACATTCCTTACCTCTTGGCAGCCAGGAAGCAAAGAGGAAGGAAGATAGGACCATGGCATGTCCTTCAAGGGAACATTCCCAGTGAATACATTCCTTCAGCTCTGCTGACCTCTTGAGGGTCTGCCGCCGCCCCCTAGTGCCATGAGCTGGAGACCAACCCTTTTACTAGACCTTGGGAGACATTCCATGTCCAAACCGTAGCGCCAGGTTATCTGACTTTTCTTAGGTTTAATGGCTTCACAGTAACGATGGTTATGGGAAGGCCCACGTCAAAGGATTGTTATGTTAAAAATAACGCAGTAGATATGATATGTTTGCCCAGCCAGATATGAAATGAAGTATTCCCAGGTTGTGATTGTTCCTGCTGGAGTGAAGAGGTTGAGAAAATTCTCTGAGTCTTCTGTTGGCCTGTCTGTAAAATAAGAAAACAATCAATTCCCTGGAGGCTCTGAAGGTCTCAAAAGATCATGTACATAGAAAACAGAGCAAAAATGTAGAACCCCAATTTTAAATTCTCTTCTCTTTACCTGATTCATAAGTGTATCCAGCTTTGATCCTAACTCAGCTACAGGGTATCTTGTGTTTTCTGAAAAGCATAAAAGTGAACATCATATTTTGGTGGCACCAGCTTCCCTCAACAATGGCTCACACTCATGCCGTGCCTGCTAGGAGCTGGCTGCTGCTCTCAACAGCACCACACGTCACCCCTGCCTCCTAAGATCTCTGCAGGCTGCATGAGCTGCTGGAAATGCCCACCGACTTGGAGAGAGGCAGCTGCCCTGAAAATGCCAGTGTTCTGTGCACCTTGCCCAGCCCTACACTGTCATCTCCATGACGGGATAGATTTGGGGCATTAGGAGAGAGAAACCTTGAGTGACCCTGGCTTACCATTGCAGGGATCACACAGATAAGGAGCTTCTCTTATCTTCTGCAGTAAATTGCCAGCAATGGAAGCATCACAGGTGACAGGCCTGACTGTACCCACGGCTGGGTGCCTGGCAGCCAACAAGTACTGCACACCAGGACCCTGTAACAACCATCTCAGGTGCCCATGGAAGCTGGGGAAGCCAGAACAGGAATATCCTGTTATGAGAACACATCATACATCCCTCATAACATGGCTGCTGTGAGCTCCTTTCAAAACTTACTTGCTGTTTTAGAAGCTTCTGAGAATGTGCTGCCTCCTCTTTGAAGCTTTCCCCTTCCCCATTCAGTAAGATGGCCACTCCCTGCCTTGTGTCCCCATTTGAGATTGTCTCCTCTAGTATCTTTCAGTGCTTTGCACCCTAGAGTAACTGCACACAGTAGACAGCTTGTTGAATGAATTATTGAGGGAACCTTGAGAATTCAAGCATCCTAAAGTAAAAATCTGTGGCTATAATGAGTCTCCTGGGAATGAAAGAGAGAACATTATTCACTTTGCCTAGTGTCTTAAGAAAAGGAAAAACCCAAACACCAGGAAACGACTCTATAGTGTAGGTTAAGGGTGTAGAAAAGGCCAAGGCTAAGGGAAAATGTGTTCCATGATTGATTAGTCATGCCTGCTGGGGAGCAGAGGGCAGCATTCTGTCCTGGGAGCTGCCACCTCTCTTCTCCCCTTAGCCAGCAACCAAGTGAGTAAAAATACGACTTCTAAGAGCAGAGCATGGTCTTTTCTTCAGCACCTAATTGGGATATTTAGCAAATGTGTTTTCCTATGAAAATGAAAATTGAGTGGAAAATGGACAATTTTATAGTCTTTATTGAGTACTCTATCAACAGAAAATATATGTATTTTTATGAGCAAAAAGGAAATAAGCCTCTTCATCTGAATTACTAATCATGCCTTTTGGGTAGGAAGGGGACATGATGGCAGGAATACAGGGGAAGAGGGCCTTGCCTTACATGTACTAATACCTGCACACCCTTACCCTTGGCTTCTCCACTGAGAGCTTTTTTTTCCACATTGGCATATTCTCTCCCTCACTTCTATACCCTCTCCACATTTTTCTTCTGCTGAATAATTTAAAACAAAGTTTCAGGGGCTGGAGAGGTGTCTCGGGGGTTAAGAGCACTTGCTGCTCTTCTGAGGACCCACATTAGATTATTAGATTCCCAGCATCCACATGTCAGCTCACAACTGTTTATAACTCCAGTTCTAGGGTATCCATCACCCTCTTCTGGCCTCCGCAGGCACCAGGCATGTATGCGGTACACAGACATCCATGCAGGTGAAACATCCAAACACATAAAATAAATTAAAATATTTTCATCCACCATCCCAAATGCTCCAGCTGTACTGCATGGGAATATGGACAACTCTTACCCCAAGACTGTTATTACAACCAAGAGATTTAACAGTGACATGACCGAGGACAGTTCATTAATACCAGCTGCTTTGGAGTCCGTATTCGGTTTTCCTCACATGTCACAGGAATAATTTTTACTTCTTAGAGATTCTAAGCCAATACATCCCCTCTGGTCTCCAAGGTCCTCTAGTCTCTTGTAATCCAGGGTAGCCCCTTGCCTATGTAAGGGGCTGACTGGTTTGAAGGCAAGCAACCCAGGTCTGTTAAAGAATGTCTCACAGTCTGTGTTAGGCTGATGACTTCCTCATGGTGATAATAAAGTGGAGTGTGTTTGTCGGGAACACCTGAAGACGATGCCTGCCATTCATTTACTGTATCATGTCTGGTAGCCTCAGAATTAGAGACCCTCAATGCATCCTTTGGTTAGAGCCAGTGACTCCAAGATCTCGCCATTGTAATTTATTGCTGTTATTAAGTACTATTTGAATAACACTTGGAAATCCCATTGACATCCAGTTCCCCAACAGCCTTTTACACAAAGCTCTATGGTCCAGCAATGGTCCTAATCTGAATGTGGGACCCCACAGTAGCCAATGGTGGCCTACTGGCTCCATGGTTACTAGCTCAAATTCTAAAACCTGTGAGTTGATAGTGTTTGCTTTCAAAATTTGTCTTACTTATCTACATAAAGAGCATAGTAAGAGAAGGCTGATATGAAGATTAATCTTGATCATGAATATCAAAGAGCCTTGTACAAATGTTCACGTGTTTGATCATTGAAATTCCTTATTTACATTCAAGAAGGCTGCCTCAAATAAGATAAATGTACTCAAAGAGTTGTAACTGAAAGAAATGCATGTAAATAGTTCCAAATAAGTAAGCAGCCCAAAAAAATATTCATAAGCTTCTACTGAGTGCTCACGCAGGGCTAGACATGGAGAGTAAGAGCCCATTCTCAGAATTAACGTGATACCAAGGGTGGGGGACATGGAGACCATTAAAACAAAATGTAATTTGTTAATTAATTCACCCAATTCTCATTTTATTCATTAAATAAACTGAGGATTGCTAGAGACATTGTGTCAAGCATGTGATTCATGCTTCCTGCCTCCACAGAGCTGATGTAACAAGGTATACCTTCCTGGAATGGTGGGATGGAAAGGGTGCTGGGGAGCCCCCGATGAACTTCCCTTGTCTCTCACACTCATTGGGGAATATTATTTTAAGTGTGTTACTTTTGTTTATGTTGCATTTGTTCAACTCCGTGAAGCTGTGTTACTGTGCCTGTCTAAAACACCTGATGGGCTAATAAAGAGCTGAACATTCAATAGCAAGGCAGGAGAAAGGATGGGCGGGGCTGGCAGGCAGAGTGAATATGTAAAGGAGAAATCTGGGAGGAGGAAGAAGGGAGATGGAGGAGTGAAGGAGAAGGAGTGAGAGAGAGGGAAGAGGACTCCAGGGGCCAGCCACCCAGCTACACAGTCAGCCGTGGAGTGAGAGTAAGATTTACAGAAGAGAACAGAAAAGCTCAGAGGTAAAAGACAGATGGAATAAAAGTAAAGCTGGCAAGAAACAAGCCAAGCTAAGGCCGCACATTTATAAGTAAGAAAAGCCTCTGTGTATTTGTTTGGGAGCTGGGTGGTGGGCCCCCCAAAAGAGTGAAAAACAACAATGCACACCCCTGTCTTTCATATTGTTGCTGTCATGGAGCTAAGGAACAGATTTCCATGATGGCTTTTCCAGAGCCCAACAGCAAATACACCAGTGTGACCTGGACCATTCCTCGGGGAGCTACCTCCCTTCCTGCAGTGTGGATCTGAACAGGTGGACCCCTCACAGTGGGGTCACAGACCACCAGAGCCACCTCCCTGGAGTTCGCTGCAGTGATTGAGCCCTGTTCTCATCCCTTCCCTCCCTCTCTGCCTTCCTGCTTTCTTGTACCCTCTTAATCTTGTTTATTTTATCATTTTTATGTGCATGGGTGTTTTGCCTGCATGTGTGTCTATGTTATGTGTGTGCAGTGCCTGCAGAAACCAGAAGAAGGTGTCAGATCCCCTGGAATTTTACAGATGGCCGTGAGCTGCCATGTGGGTGCTGGGAATCAAACTCAGGTCCTCTGGAAGAGCAGCCTGTGCTCTTAACCACTGAGCCATCTCTCCAGGGCACCTTGTACCCTTTCTAAAGTGCAACTTCCTTTAGGTCTCAATATAGTAGGGACCTCTGGGTGCTGTGCTGGATGTAATCTGTCCTTTCATTCCGAGGAGGTGTGGTCACCTGGAGGCCATGGTGTGAACACCTATTGGGGTCAGGTACAACCTACCTAGTGGTGAAGAGGAAGGGAGACGCTTGCAGAGGTTGATTCACATGGAGGATTTCAAATGCAGTGGAATAGAGGCCTCCTACACGTTTCTTCTCTCCTTTTCTCTACGGGTTTCATATACAACAGATAATTGAGCTATTCACAGTCATAAATTCATGGTCACTTCAATGCCATTAGTGCACAGTCTCACTCAAGTTAGTTTTTAGTGGTGTTCTCTTCACCTGTAATCTCCTCTCCACCCATTCACAGCTTTTAAGACATGTTCTTGATCATGTATAGGTCTTCATAAAACACACAGTATGGCTGTGTGTGTGTCCATGTATGTGTTGATTTTTAGAAATGATACTGCAAAAAGGAGCTTGTCCTACTTTTACCCACGTTACTAGCTTATCAACTTCTAAAAAGTGTACAGTTGAACCTGCCAAGGTCAGTGAAGTTACATGCAGCAACACCAGCACATTCCTAACAGTTGGAAACCATGGAGATGCTGCTTGACCACAGGCATGTCCATTGGTTCAATAAGGTCTACGCTTGAGAGATGGGGGCTCTTGGGGCCTCCCCTGTCATCATGGCTAAGAGAGGAGGAAGTGACAGTTGCCCATACAGTCTCTGCCCAGAAGGGGGCAAATGGTATAAAGATTTTTGAATCCTTCTGTCCAAAGGTCTAAAATAGATCACACAGTCATTCCCAACTTCACATGTCGGAGTCCAACAGGAGGAAACATTGGAACCCACTGGCAAACACATCTGAAGACTATCACACAGTCAGCAGCTACCACTATAGTTTGTATCTGTCCATCGTTAGTGATCTCCAGTTCCCCGCCACCACAGACCTCAGTGCTGACATGAAGAGCCTTTCATCTGTGACTCATGTAAGTGTCTCTCTCTGCTCCACACCCAGCGTTGAGTTTGTTGGTTTGTAAAAGGTTTATGTGTACTTAGTGTTTATGACTGCATTCTGGTCTTCCCAGCCCGTTTAATAGAATATGGAATCCCATGGCTGACTTCATCTTTGTGTCTCCCATAACTGGTAGATTTGGGGTACTTTTGACCATTTTCTCTCCCCGTTTTCTAAATTTCCCATTCACATTCCTGAACCTTTTTTGGTCCCATTTTCTGCTCTTTTTGTTGGTTGCTTGGGGATCTTGTATGGCCAGATGTAAACTCCTTGCTGAGGTGCAGCCCTTTGTCACTAATCTTTTCCCACTCTGCTGCTTCTCGCTTGCCTCGTCCTTCGTGGCTCCTGTTGAACACAAGCCCTTCATGCTGATGCGTTTAAATCCATCAGTATGAGTTTTCTTTTGGGTCTGTGCTTTGGGGACATAAGTTAGGAAGACTTCATAAGTCCACAAAGACACCCTCATGCTTCTTCCTATTTAGAGCTTTCACATGTAGGCGTTTGTTCTGTTTTGAGACTGGGTCTCATGTAGCCCAGGCTGGCCTTGAACTTAAATTACATCTGAGGATTGTCATAAACTCCTGACCCGTCTCCTCCCCGTCTCCAATGCTGGGGTTATAGGCATGCACTATCACACTGAGTTTTTTATCGCAGTGCTGGGAATTCCACCCAGAACTTCACGGGTGTTAGGCAATGGTGCTAGCGGCTTAACCACACTCCCAGACACACATGCGGATTTTCATACACATTTATGTGTGATATGTGAGAAGGTTCCAAGTTCATCTAGGGAGCCAGACACTATCATGGAATCTTTCTTTTACCAAACTTCCATACAAAGTTTTAACAAAAGACTTATTTTTCTTTATGTATCTGTGTGTAGTGTCCTTGGAGACCAAAGGAGTGTGTCAGAGCTGCTGGAGCTGGGGTTACAGCTGGTTGTAAGTGCTAAGAACTGAACTTGCATCCTCTGAAAGAGAAATAGGTCATCTTGACCTCGGAGCCATCTCTCCAGCCCCATTTCATCCCATCTTTACCACAGATCAAATTCTTCTGTACTCTAATTTTCCCCCCAGGTTTTCATTTTGCTCTGGGCTCTCTGCTAAACCTTACTTTTAGGAATTAAAAGGCATTTGACTGTGCAAATTACATGGTGAGCTTTGAGCAGGGACATCTTGAAGGTGCCTCATAGTGCTAGCAGAGGGTGAGGCGTGATAAACAAACACGAGACTGATGTCAGATGACCCTGGGCTCAGTTTTGCCTCTATCGCTTGATGGCCATGTGAACTTGAGTCTCCATTTCTCCATAAAACAGGAGGCTATGGACCCTGGAAGACTGTGGGACGAGTTAATGTGAAAATGTTTAAGAGCGCTGTTTCCCTTGATCTTCATCATCATTCCAGGGACTGTGGAAGTGGTTCTCCCAAGTCCTCATCAAGGGGATATAAACAGAGGATACACGGACCCGAATCCCTCAAATGCCATCACCTCTGGTCCATACCTGACAATTGATGACTCCCACACAGTTATACCTGGATACCCTTGTGATGTCCTACACAGACTCCCAGAAGCGTGCTATGGGCATGCCCACCAGAACTTCTCTCAGCTCTCCTGAAGTCTCCATGTAGCTCCTCCCCTGCCCCTTTTCACAGTTACCAAGTTGCCCCCAGCCTTAGGGACAAAGGCCCGGCACATGGTAGATACTTAATCAGGAGTGTTGGACATGCCAGTGTGACCCTTGTGCCTGGTCATTTCTGCACATGAGTTTAGAAACGTGTTTTTTTTTTTTTTTCTGATACTCCTTCCATTTTCTTATCCATTTCTCAAAAAAAAATTAAAATTAAAATTAAAGCAGAAGTAAGGTCTCTGTCATAGGCATCGAGGGGAGTACAGAAGGCTTTGCAGCCAGGCTCTGGGGCGGGCAGCGTGGCAGGACTGCTCATCTCGGGTCTTGGGAATGGTATACTTTAGGGACTGCAGCTGGTTCTGTGAAGCACCACTTCGGCTCTTTCAAAAAGGGACTTTTATTCTTTTCAAAAGCAGGTGGACCCTGTATCGACTCTTGACTCTCCACACTGGCCAAGAAGGGGAGATTCTTCTTCCAATATGACAGCCCTCAGATTGTGATCAGCTTCTTAAACTGGAAACGCCTCCCCCCTCCTTTTCCATTGCCTGTGTTTTAAACCACAGCTTGTACTCAAATTGTCGCACTTTGCCCCATTCTTTCTTTGTGGTGTTACTAAAACAGCCCCATCTCTTTCTGGATCCTGAGATCTATGCTCTGCTCTTGGCTCAATCCAAGTTTGACTAACTACCAGGGGGTAGGGGGTCCTGGAGCCTGACTATATCAGATTAGATGAAACTCCATCTCCAAGTGATTTCCGTTAGGAAGGCACTTACACTGCCCTGAAGAAGGGCTGTGATCAGGGCCCCCATCAAAGGAGATGGAGGGGTAAGAAGACTCTGGGAAGGAGGGATTCAGCTGGCAAAGGCATGTCTAGGGTGAGTTTCCACTGCTCTGTTGCCTGGGATGCTCTGGGCAGCAGGTAATAGGGTAGGGAGTGGGGAGGGACAGGGACAGGGATTCTGACCTGGAGGCCAGAGCTGGTCCTGCTTCTGAGTCATTCCCTTTGGTGTTGAGCAGTAATGCTTGGCTGTTCCTTATGTTACTGGGTTGGTAGCAGAGTATTTCTTGCTTTTCAGTCTTCTCTTGAGGCAGAGCATCTCAGCGTAGCCCAGGCTTGCCTTGAATTGGCGATCCTTTCAAGGGAATTCTGGGATTACAGGTGTACATCACCATACTCAGCTTTTCCTTATTCTCTCAGTATTCCTAGCACTCAGGGAGTAAATAGATGTTCATTCAAGGCGGCTTATGAATTTTCAGCTGCTCCTCCATTTTCACACTGACAGTGCAGCGCTCTCTCTCTCTCTCTCTCTCTCTCTCTCTCTCTCTCTCTCTCTCTCTGTGTGTGTGTGTGTGTGTGTGTGTAGTCATATCACTTCTTCAGAGGAAGGACACAATTCACTCTTAAAAGTACATTCCCTTCTACTTGGTCTCCATAAGCTTAGATGGCTGAGATGCTTGATCTGTCTCCCACATGGCAGACATAAATAATTGAACACAGAACTTCTTTTCACTAAGTTCAGATAGGACTTCAGACTTCTTGACACTCCTGATTGTAACTATCATGTGTGTGGGAGCTGTTCACCGCCCTACCTTATGTGAAGTCATCTTGTCTACCTCATAGCACTTTGTTACCTGGAGACAACTGGTGCTTTCTACCTTATGTTATTAGACAGATGTCTTGAGTTCTTTCACGACTCCAATCTGTGTTTGATTTGTCTCCACCTCTGCTACCTCTGCCCTGTGGTGATCTTCATATCTTCTTTTGGACCAATGGATGCATCTGTCTTCTCCTTAGGGGCTGAGGACAGTGCTGACATTGTACTCAGGACCAGTTTGTGTCATGCATCTCGCTCTGCGTGCCATGTGTCATTATACACTCTCTTCTCAAATGCGTGAAAGCCAACTAGCAATTACAACGTGAAAGTGCCAGCACATCAAAATTCACTTCCTGCCCCAAACCAGAACAAGGCAGGGACAATTTGTCTCATGTAAGTTTCATAATACAGGAAACTGCCTTGCTTGAGCCAAAGTGCACTTCAGCTTGGCATCTTCTTCGGCTTGGTTCCAGAAAATGTGTGGCACCAAGAAGTTGGATACTGGGAATAACCTGTGTCCTTGGGGAGTCCTAAGCAGTTGATACAGTTAGCCAGGTTGTCATAGTAACCCTCTGACTTCATCTCTCAACATGTTCCCATTATACGGCCCTTCTGCCACACCTGTGCACCGTGCCCCAAGGCCTCTGTCTCACACATGGGGAACCCACATATTCTCCTCTCACATTCTTCCAGTCTTTCCTCTTTTGAGTCTCTGATGACCCCACTACTATTTCTTAGTTATTTTTTCTAAGTACCTTCTCGTTAGTGGACCTGCAAACATTTGTTCATTGTCTGTCTCTTGTCCTGGAATGAGACCAGGTCTGTTGGTACATTGCTGTCAGAAGTTCGTACTACTGACATTTGGGACTGGAATACAAAGCTGGCTTTGGGGAAGGTTGGAGGAAGTCATTTTGGCCTTTGATGGATGGACTGATTACTGTATCAATGTGTCAGGTATATGGACTGTTTCGGCCAACCAGACATGAGCTAAATGTGAGATATAGCGGTAGCAGATCCATTGTATTAATGAGAGGCTTAAAAGCATAAGGGGTGGCTGTTCCGTGTGAGCCCTGTCTGAACTCAGAGGCCAGCATCTCAACTGCTCTGCTGTGTTTTAGCCCATTGCTGAAGAACAAGGGTGCCTAGCTCCTAGGGGGTCCTAACTCCAGAGGTGCCGCTTGAAGCTCCTCCCTGGGCCAAATGCTGTACACTCCCATGTTCTGCTTTCTTTGGAAGTTGCCCTTTTTAAGAGAGACCTTGAGCCAGTAATGCCCCTCCCTAGGCAGCCCACATCCATAATCCACTGATGTAGGGAATAATAAGAGCTCCAACTGCAGTCACCAACTCAGGACAGCTCCGGGGGTGTCTCATCTCTATAGACTATAGACTAGGCTGAGACCTACACTGAGAATCTGTCACAACCCAGCTTCTCCCCATCTCTGCCACCAGGGGTAGAACTCACGAGCATATTGTTGAGTGTCTGTGTGTGCATATACCCCATTGGAGTGCCTCCCATGCTAATCTCCATTTTTTTTTTCTAATCCATGGGCAACCCAGAATACCTCATGCCCTCTCCCTTAGACTCCAAAGAAATGTCTTTGGTCTTGCTGGACCAGCATGTGCTGGTGGAAGGTTTGGGAAGAGCCATTGGTAGTGATAACCAGATGGAGGTGACCTTCAGGCGGCAGGCTCTGTTTCCTTTCTCATTATGGTTTTGAGTTGTGATGTTCTTGGTTAGATAAACAGCTTTTTCCTATGCTGATAGACTGCACCCACATCTTCCCTGTCAAATGCTTATTAAGAACTTGATGGTTTGGGAATAAGCAAGACAAAAATGGGACTAAACATCTTAAGATTTCACTCACAGCTCGCAAGGGCAAGGGAAAGACCTTGTTTGGTGTAGGCAGTGAGAGGTGGCCAATGTAATAAATACTTCATGTTTCAATGACTTACTGTTTAAGTTTGGCTGCTTCAATTACAGCTCTGTCCTAGACTTCCTTCCACACCTCCTTGTTTTCCAGAAGAACTGTGGTACACAATAGAAGTTCGAGAACCGTTGGAAGAAGAGAGATGAATTGTCAACGGGGAAATAAAAGGGAACTAAGTGAATGAAGAAAGGAAGGAGGATAAAATCCCTGTAGGCCAGGGAATCCAGCCACGTGCAAAGTTCTCTTTCATTAGTGGAGTGCTCCCTTTGTGCGAAGCCAATGCCAGGGGCTGGAATGGCAGATGATTCAGCCCTAGTTCTTATCCAGAAGATGCTTATGACTCAGCAGGAGCCTGTCCCTTGATCCCCCGCCTTATCCATATGCAGATATGATTTGTTAACCTCATGTCCCCCAACGGAGAGGTGACGTTATTGCCCCCTCTTTAGATCTTATCCATGACCGTACCACATGACCACCAACTCCTGCTGCTCACCGAGTGCTTCCCGTGTGCTGGGTCCTGTGCTTACAGCAACTTCAGATCGAGTTTCATCTTTTCAACCACTCTCCAGGTTGGGTGCTATGGTTAACCTTGTTTCATAGATGAGGTGCCGTGGTCCTGGGAGGACTCATGGCACATAAGCCATGTCAGGGTTGTCGTACCCCTAAAGCAGCCTGCCTTTCCCTCTCTGTGGCTCCCACCTTGACACTTTGGTCCTTTGACAGGTTTTCATCCGCCTCAAACTTACTGGTTCTGGCTAATCTTTTCTCTGGTTCCCCTTTAGTTTTCCATCCTGACTGAACATGGCTGAAGCTACAACTTTGCTGGCTACTTCTGTCTTTGGGAATGAGCATGGTCTTCTGTCACTTGTGAAAATATTTCCTCATGGGTGTTGGCTCCATGGCCTGCCCTGTAGACAAACACCAGGCTTCCCGGGAGGCAGTAAAACAGGAGTGTCTGGGATACTGCTTCGACCTCATACAGGAGTTGCTCCTTCTCATGGTACACAGTAAGAGAAGGTACTAGAAGGACATCAAGAAGTGGTCCCAATGGCATGGTGGCATGGTGGACAAGCACCAGAGCTGTGAAAACTGGCATCATAGGTGTACCAGCTGCCTGTTGAGTGAGCCTAGGCTAAGTCAGTAAGACTCCCAGGTGAGGGATGCCGGTGAATTCTCTGCAGTCACAATGCTGGGTTAACAGACCTGGTATTTATGAAGGGGCGTCACTGCTCTGCTGTTTCGTGTTTTATCACCAAAAATTGCGGAAGGTTGAGGGCTGTTCTTTCAGGCAGTGTTTTATGGATTTCATTATACTCCCAAACCTCTGCATAATTTGCTGAAATTAGCAGTGCCTTTGTTTTCTTTGTGATTTTTTCTGTCCATAAATACACACACACATACACACACACACACACACACACACACACACACACACACACACACACACGAGACAGAGACACAGAGACACAGAGACACACAGAGACAGAGAGTCAATCAATCAATAAAAGGCCAGCGAATGAAAGTGTTGACCACAGAGGAGCTTGGCTGCATATCTCCCTGGGCCTCAGCCCTTCTTGCACATGCGGTCATGGCAAAGTTCAGGTAGACTGAACCTGAACCTAGATTTTAGTACCTGTGTGGGCTCTGGGCTCAAGGAAGTCCCTGGGGGCTTAGACAACACCCCGTGTTTACAGATGGAGAGACTGAGGCCCACATTTAGGAAATGACCTGTCTCACCTGGACTTACCCAGTGTCGCCCAAGCCAGGAGCTGAGTCATTGGACGATCACTGCTGGGTGCCTGCTTTAATTATCTAGTGTTGGGAGCTCTTCTTTCTGGGTTTGCACTTTTTCCCTTTTACGCCAGGCCAAGCTGATATTCTGGTTTCCAAAACAAGAGTGCGGATGGTATGCTAGAAGACTAAATGAATGTTCCAGACATGTCTTCCTATTAATTTCTTTCTTTCTTTTGTTTTGTTTTTTTTTTTTTTTTTGGTTTTTGTTTGTTTGTTTGTTTGTTTTCGAGACAGGGTTTCCCTGTGTAGCTTTGCGTCTTTTCTGGAACTCATTCTGTAGACCAGACTGGCCTCCAACTCACAGAGATCCGCCTGGCTCTGCCTCCCCAGTGCTGGGATTAAAGGCGTGCGCCACCACTGCCCTATTAATTTCTTATACTGAGTACTTTATATATTTATAAATTTTACTAAGAACTGTGCATATACACATGTGTGTTATATTAAAACACATACATTTACTAATGTGTTTGTGTCATATATTTAATTGCAGATTAAGCGACATATTAGTCACTTTTTATTGCTGAGACAGAATACCTGACAAAAGCCACTTGGGAAAGAAGGTTTATTTTGTCCCACAGCTTGAGGGGATGTCCTGAGGGGTGAATGGGTCAGGGAAGTGGATGCCCGGTAAAGTAGGGGACAGCTAAAGCAAGTGGCTGACAAGAAGACAAGGGCTTCCAGAAGGCTTCCCAAGGTTGGTACCTACTGTATGCAACGCCAAGGTTGGTACCTACTGTATGCATCAGGAATAGTAGGCAAAACTGGGAAGCTGGGCCATACCGGTCTTTCCCCTCATTTTAAGGAGTTTGGGCTGAGTACAAGGGCAGGAAGAATGCCTTGGTGAGGTGTGACTAGGCAGTTGACATCCATGACCCTGCTCTGTCCCTGACCGGTGTGTGACTTAGACACATTATATCAGTTCCTCTCCCTCAGCTCCCTTACCTGTGAGATGGGGATGATAATGGGAACAACCCGTTCCGGGTATTGGGAGGATGAAAGGATCCGACTTATGTAAATCGTGGGCATGTTTCCTATAATAAACACTCTGTGAGGTAGTTATTACATGTAGGGACCCAACTGCTCTCCAGGCAGGGCACAGTATCATTATCAAAACATGCGTAAAGCGCTCAGGCGTGGAGCTTATGTTTTAATAAAAAATAATAAACAAAGGGAAAAATAAACAAGCACAAGTCAGCCAGCGGAAGACCAGGAGGAGAATTAATGTTGAAATGTCTGGAACAGACCAGGGATTCCTGTGGCTGGCATATCAGGGTCCGAAAGGACCAGTGTGTTTGGGATGTGGAGGCGCTTTTGAGAAGTGGGCCAGAATGGGGGCTTGTGTATCAGGAAAAGGGGTTCACATAGAAAGACACTGGATGGCTTTTACCAGGAGCGGGACAGGATTTGATTTCTTTTAAGATCTTTGATAGGGTTATGCATACACTTCCTAGTCTGAGGTAGAAAGATTTTAAGTTTATGTGGAGAGACAGAGAATCTGTATCAAAAAAATAAAAATTAAAAAATTAAAAAAAAACTAAACGGAGAAGGAAGGGGAGCAGAGGTGGAGGAGCGAGCTGCTGCCTGGATTCATTCATTACAGAGTGGGCGGGCCTCTGATATGGAGAAGACAGTGGGCTTGTCTGTCCCTGTCCTTCATGTCTTCACCTGGATTGCACCTTCTTCCCAATTGCCACCAAGGCCCTCCTCATCTTCTCCAGCCCAAGTCAAGGGGACATTGACATTTATCCAGACTAAGTTCTCAGTGACTTCAGTAGCCTTGAAGCATGAGCCTGGAGACAAAGGCCACTCTGAGGTCAGAAATTCTGATCTTCCCTTACTAGCTCTGGAACACATGGCTGGTCTGTGACCTGCACCTTGTCCTTCATTCTAGCTCTGGCTTCAGTATGGGCCTCTGGCATTCTGTTGTCTTATGAGTACCACATCTGGGCAGCTGTCCGTGGTATAAGGGTTCAGAGTCAGCCAGCCTGGCTTGGATCCTGATTGCACTCTTTGCTAGATGATCCAGGATCATCAATCTATCTTCTAGCCATCTGTCTGTCTATGTATGTATGTATGTATGTATGTATGTATGTATGTATGTATGTATGTATCTGTCTGTCTATCTGTCTGTCTGTCTATCTGTCAGTTATTGATATGTAAGTTACAGAAGGGCTACACAGGGTTCAAGAGGCAAGGAGCTTCAGAGAGCCCTAAAATTCCAGCACTAAGGAACTGGTAGAAATGCAGAGTAGTCTCTATGGGGGTGAGAAAATGGACTGAACCCCAAACACAGATGAAGAAGAAACTATTGGGTCAGAGTTGAGCTGCAGGAGTGAGGCGAAGTGAAAGGCATCCACCCAGTGGATGGATGGATGGATGGATGGATGGATGGATGGATGGATAGGTGGATGGATGGATAGAGGGATGGATGGATGGATAGAGGGATGGATGGATGGATAGGTGGATGAATGGATGGATGGATAGGTGGATGGATGGATGGATGGATGGATGGATGGATGGATGGATGGATGGATAAGTGGATGGATGGATGGATGGATGGATGGATGGATGGATGGATGGATGGATGGATAGGTGGATGGATGGATGGATGGATGGATGGATGGATGGATGGATGGACGGATGGATGGAGGGATGGCATGTCCAGATGGGGCGACAATGGAGATGGAGTCCAGTTGAAGCTCCTGGGACAGTTAGGAGTTCTCTGCTTGTCATTCCCTGACACACAGCAGCAGTCAGATGACAGTTACATGGCTGGGGCCGTATCTGTGCTGGGTGTCCACTTCTTCATAGGGTGCAGGTGATGGCGTCACACTCTTTCCTCCGTCTCATGTGCCTGGCTTCCTGCTATGATTGCCATACACCCATCTGCTTCCATAGCCCCAGTTCACCCCAGTGGGCTGTAGGATGGTGTCCTTTCTTCTCCGATCAGTCTGTGTGGGGGGATGGTGCTGGACAGATGGAACTTTACATGTCCATGCAGGTGCAGAGCCACCCTTAAAATGGAGTCAAAAGTAAAACAGAGTCTGGCCAGGCAAGGCACACTCTGAAAAGACATTGTTTTATACAGTTTGGAGTAACTTAGGGCAGAGCATAGCTTGATGTCAACACTCACTTTCTAACAAGCCACTTTCGCAGCCTCATCCAGTCCTATGACAATAAGAATTTATATAAGAAAAGATCTAATCCATTCCTGGGGTTTCACCCCTGGGAGTTAGACCCTCTACCAGTCCCATCTCCTGACAGATGAGGTGACAATCAAACCTCAACATGTTCCTGGCTGGGTAAGATTATATTCAGACCACAGCAACCAGTGCCCACCTCGTGTAAAGTTACAAGTGAGTTCACTGAGCCCCTGAGCAGAGAAGCTCTGCACAAAACCAGAAGTCAGTCTCCCCATGTCATTTCCCTGCCTATTCAAGAGGAGAGGTTCCAGCCTGAGCCTGCCTTTCAGGGATAGCTGTGGGATTAATGAGTTAATGATGGTCGATTGTTCGGCGCTTTGCAGAACAAAGGCACTGCATAAATACACACGCTCATTATTGTCATCATTATGCTGTGCCTGGGCAGGTCTATTGTGGCTGGCTGATTTATGGAAATGGCCTGTTCCTGGATGATCTGAATTAGTGATAAGAAAATTTCAGACACTTTGGCTAATAACAGCATCTTTCATTTTGAAAGCTCCCTGTGAGAAGTGAGGCAGCAGGAAGGCAACCCTTTAGACACAGTTTCAGATGCTCACCCCCCTGTCATAGCATAAAAAAGCAGAGGGTCACGGCTGGACTACAGACCTGCAAGCCTGTGGTCCCTACAGGAGTTGAGAAGACACTCAGACACCTTGCAAAATGGCTGTACCTGAGAACTGCCGTGCCTGGTGCGTGAGCAGATTGTGTTCTAGAACTCAACAGCCAGTGAAGTCAGAGTCCTATTTTACAAATGAGGAAATAGAAGAGATTTGCTTAGAATCATGGAACTAGGAAGGGTGAAATCTGGAGCCAGAACCAACAGCATCCTCACTCAGCAGGTAACAACTTCTGGTAAGGAATAAGGCTCCCCTTTATCCTGTGCCTCTCAGTGGAGAGAAAATTGGGGTGATGGGAGCTGATGCCACTAGACTGGCTGGAACCCTAGTTGGACTTTCGTGATCTCCAAAATGTCTCTTGGGTGTCATTTTAATTTGTATTTCCTGGAAGAGGCTTACTAAGGTGTCTGTGAAGGGTGTTGGGGTGTGGTCCTGGTATCTACTCAGGTGTATTAGCACCGGACAGAGGGGGAGAAGTTCAATTTGAATATAATTGCCATATAAGCCATAGCCAATGCCATAGCTGATTCCCTAAGAGGTTGGAGCACCCCTCAGAGCTGTCCCTGGTTTGAAAATGGGCAGCCACATCAACTAGTCCCAGCATACCACTGCCCAGGAGGGAGTGACCTCATGCATTTCCTGGGAAGACACTCACTCAGCAGCTGACGGTCCAGGTCCTCAAATATGGTGGGTGCTTATAAGACAGTCCCCAGCCTCTCCCACAGGGACACTGCAGGCTGTGAGTGGGTCTTCGTTTCTGAAGAATCAGGCTTCATAACTCTAAACGAGGGCTAGGGTATGGACCCTCTTGTAGCTGAAAGTTTTTCCTGTGTCCCGCCCAGTCCACAGCCTCTCAGACCCAAGTAAACACATAGAGGCTTATATTAATTAAAACTGCTCGGCCACTAGCTCAGGCCTACCACTGACCAGCTCTTACACTTAAACCCAGCCCATTTCTGTTCATCTATATGTCGCCATGTGTTCCGTGGTTTTACCTGTGTGCCATTACATGCTGCTCCCTGGACGGCAGGCTGGCATCTCCTGGCTCAGCCTTCCTCTTCCCAGAATTCTCCTTGTCTGCTTATCCCACCTATACTTCCTGCCTGGCTACTGGCCAATCAGCGTTTTATTAAACCAGTGTGCAAAAGCGTTGTCCCACAGCACTCTCTTTTCCTCAGCCTTTACCTACCATGTTGGTGACTTCCTTCTGCATTGGCTGGTTACCTCTGCTCCTCTCCATTCCCATGCAAGCCCCTTGCCCCGCCCTGCTGTGAAAGTGATACACACTCCCTGGTCATTGGACCAAGCTGGACTTATCATCTTCCTTCTTAGAAGGCAGCCATTCACTCACTGTTTTTATTGTTCAGTTAGTTCATGGTCCAGTGTGGTTAGATAAATCCCAAGTGCTGGGGGCCCAACAGTGAAGAGGGGCTGCCCTCAAGGGCTTCACCTTCTTGAGGATTAGAAACTTGACACCCAAGTCAACCCAGGTAGTAAATTCAGCAGTGCTGGGTGATGCAAAGACACAGAACAGAGCCTGGGCCAGAGGATTCCCAGTGACAAGAACAAGCGGTGGTCACTTATCCTTGTATGTCCTTCATAGTGCATACCCAGGGCCCTCGGTGCTGTCATCCCAGCTCAGCTGCTCTGATTGACACTTCCAGGGCCTCAGGCAACACCAATGTGGGAGGTTTCCAAGGAATCTCAGCATGCCAGGCAGAGCATGCTGAATCAGTAGGCGTCATGCCTTAATGAAGCTTCTGGGAACCCCACCCCAGCAGGCAAGAGGAAAGACAGGCTCCCAGACCCTTGATAACAGTCAACCACCTGTCTCTCAATTATGTTCATGTCACTACCATCTGTGAACTGGAAGACACACCCTGTATCTGCCATACATGGCTTCCTAATTATACAATGCCACTGGGGCATCCTCGGTGTGCCACAGCGGCCTTGACCTCCTGGATAGGAAGCTGAGGTGAAGGTCAATGTATGTGTGCATGCAATTGAGAGAGATAGTAGGAATGGGGCATGGCAGCTGCCTTCCAAACCCACAGCAAACATCCACACTCCTAAGTTCCTTTAGCCTCTCTTCGTGTAAGCAGTCTGCCCCTGGTCCATAAGTCAATGAGCGTTTCTTAAGCAGCTACTTACTCCAGATGATGGCCTAGGTGCTAAAGACTCCATGGTGGTAATACAGGCAATGCCGGTGATCGTTCAATGGAGAGAACTTATGTTACACAAACACCAGATGTCCTAATGATGTGTCACCAATGTTCCAGGCTCTGTAAAGAAGGACAGGGTAGCAGCAGCCCCATTTGCAAAGTCCATCCATTGGCTTGTCTGCCCGTGTCTTGGGGTACGTGTTCTGTGCAGACAGCATTCTGGGTGAGGAACATCCCCTGCTTTTGTGGCCTTCTCAAACTCCCCATCCCCGGCCACAGATGCCTTTCCTCCGGACAGCCTCCTCTCCTGCCCCTCCTCTCTTGGACAGACATGGAGCTCTTGACAGCATTTATCTTGGTGCAGCATCCGAACAGACGCTGTGCTTCGGGGCTGTGAGGCTGTCTTCGAGGGTTGGGTTCCCACTGGAACAAATCGTTGGAGGATTTCTGCTGAGTTGTTCTTGCTGTGATTCCTCCCTGTTTCCCCTTCTTCTTCTCCTCCTGTCTCTTCCGCCTCTTTCTTCCTTTTCTCCTCACCATCTAGCCTTTCTTCCTCATCCCCCTCCCATTTTATTCTCCTCCTCTCCCTCGTCTTTCTCTTTCCCCTTCTCTCCCTTCTCCTCTTCTTTCATTTTCCTCTCCTCTTTTTCTCCTCCTCCTCCTCCTCTCTCTCCTCCTTCCCTCCCTCCCTCTCCTCCTCCTCTCTTTCCCTCCCTCACCTCCTCCTCTCTCTCTCCCTCCCTCTCCTCCTCCTCTCTCTCCTCTTCCTCTTACTCTTTCTGGAGTCCCAGGTAGACCCTAGGTGAGTGGCCTCTGCAGCCCTTGTGGAGTCTCTGCTGGGTGTTCTTGGTCTCCATGACCTCCTAAATGGAGCCAGGGCTCCGCTAACAGAGGTGCAGTGATTGCAGTATCTGGCCCTTAAGAGTGAGTGCTGCTTCTGCTCCTGAAGGACAGGGTGACAGAGGCTTTGAGGGGCACGCTTTTCTGTTGTGGGTACACTCATTTAACAATGACCTGACAGGGGTGGCATTCAGCCTTTGCATTCTGCATTCCTTGATGGAAAAACCTGGAGTTTACATTTTCTCAGGTTGGAGCAGATCAACAGTAAAAATCAGAGTTCAAGTTTTTAATTTCCTTTCCCTGAGAAACGGACCTGAATTGCTGGTGGGTGCTGACCTTCGGTGACTGGAATGGCTCCTCGGTGCTTCAAAGATCACAGGCTTAGTCGGGAGGCTCAAAGTTGGAAAATGGAACCGGCGCTAATGGGATTTGCCTCAACAAATTTGCAGGAAGATCTGAGTGCTTTTAAAGAAAAAGTTCTTTAGCAAGAAAGAAGAATTTAGCCAAACCCTTTAAATGCTGTTCCCCAGATGCAGCCCCTCCTCCGGCCTTCCTCCGTTCAGTGTTCATGTGCCTGGCATTTTTGAGCCTTTGTCTCATTTCAATTCACAGCATCCCTGTCATCTCACTTTACAGGGTGGAAAACCGAGGTATAAGCAGGGATGTGCCTCTGGGGTCACATGCAGATCACACTCAGTGTAATTGTGCACAGTGACATTCTGCCCTTCCCCCGAGAGTACCTGTTCAGGTTGCAGGTAATGTGACTAGTATGGCAGCTTCAGTCCCTGTGCTGGTCTTCCCTGTCCTCCAGTCCATCGCTGCTCACAAAGCTCCCGGAACACAGACCGGCAAGCATGTTATCTCAGAATGCCAGCAATCGACTCAGCCCTGGTGGGTGTTTCTGCTCCAGGGATACGGGCTGGGGCTACACCAGCTGGGGGCACTCCTGCACTGGGACACACACACACACACACACACACACACACACACACACACACACACACACCACAGAACACTCGCCGCAGCGCAGCATCTGCTACCTGGTTGTGAGTCTGAAGTCAGGAGGGATACTGCAACACGTGAGAAAGAGTTGGGGCTGGGGAGAGAGAGTTGAGTGAATAGCAAGACAGAGACAGAGAGGTAACCTACTGCCTTGAGAGTTCACAGCTAGCAAGGCCTAGATTCTCACTTGGACCCACCTGAGTAAAAGCCAGGCTTTTAACCACAGCTCCATTTAAAAAGAAAGGCTTGAAAAAAAGCTAAAAAAGCTTCCATAGGAAAACTTACTGAAACCCATTGGTCATCCCTAAGACAAGGTTCTTGGGTTGGCCAGGTAGTATATAAACATCATCCCACACAGTTCCCATGAGCCTTTGGTGATACTCTTCTTATTCTGAGTTATCAGAGGATAATCAGTGTCTCCCGGGTGACAGAAAGAACTCTAGGGCCAAGATGAGAATGAAATGTAGTGTTTCCCTTGGGAAAGTTGGCATCCCTATGGCTTAGTACTTCCTCCTGACACCCAAGACTGCCAATGGATGCCATCCACCCTGGCGGTGGTGGGCTCATCACTAAGACCTCTGGAGGCACAGGTGGGGAAAGCCGAAAAGCTCTTGTAAGTGCTGGAATGCTGTTCAAACATGACGGCTTGTAGAGCCCAACTGTTAGTAACATAGGCTTTAGAATTCGATTCCCAGCTCTCACTGTGCCCAGGTCAGCCTCTTCCTGCTACACTTGCTTCCTCTTGAAGGCAATAATCCTTTCCTTATAGAGTTACTATACTGTCCAATAACTAATGCACAGTAGCATTTAGAGTGACAGCATCACAGGACAGCCTCTTGGGTAGGGGGACAATTAAAGTCATTGTGGTCATTATGGTATCATAAAAGACAGCAGCCTCCCACAGAGAGGCAAGCCAGCGGGTGGCCTGCGACACAATCAATTGAGTTCTTGCCGGCTGTTCCTACCTTCTCCCTTTGCTCTCTGTCTTCTGACTGTGGTCCCCTGAGCACCACTGTCCATGTGTATACCAGGTCCAGCCCTGTCTCTAACCAAGGTACCTTAGTGTTTGCTGTGCCCTCCTTATCAACGGGTGACATCTGGAAGTATACCTGATTGGAGCCCAGGCATATCACGTGGACATGTATCATGCTGAATGTATTCTCTGCCCTTGGGTTTATGTTTCTTATGCTGGGACTTCTGCCTCTGTCTCATAGCTTGGTATTTAGAATCCCTGCTGACTGCCCAGGTGTCCATGCCTTTTGCTTGTGGCCTCGACCCGTGCCCATTCCCTCAGGCCCAGTCAGCCTGGCCACTCAGCTGGCATGGCTTGCACACCTAGCCTGGAGCCCCAAACTCCTTCTGTTCTTGTTTATTGAACATTTAGTCTGTGTGGTGCTGTTTGAAGCTTGCTGCGCTAACATTTTCCCGCTCTCCAGAAGTCAGCTGGGAACCGTTCTGTGTAGGTCCACAGCCTCCCAAGTCAGCCACACTGCCCAGGTGCTCTGGGAATGCCATCTACCCTCAGGAGGGGGCAGCTCCAGTCTCTTCCCTCAGTCTGGGCTCTTCTATTCCCAGTTGCCTCCCTTCTCCTGCTTAGGGTTCCTAGATCCCCATTTTTGCGCAGGAGTAGATAGCACGGAGAGGGTGAGTGACTGGCCTGAGGCAACCCAGGAACCCTGGCTGTGTGAGGGTGGATGGTGACTAGAGTCACTCAGGGGGTGTGTGTGATACACTCCAGGAGACCAGGTCTGAGAGAATGCAGGAGGTTCTGGGACCCAGGACAGATGGATTCTGTGTAGCCTCGACTACAGTGGAGCGGACACCATGAAGGTCCAGACCGGAGGCAAACACAGGCTTTCTCTGAGCGTCTCCCTCCAGCAGGCCCCTGGCAATGCACAACCTCAGCCAAGGCTGAGTGCATCTCTCCACAGAAAAATGCCTTACCTGGCCCTTATGCATTGGAACCTTCCTCCACTGCCCCTCATTTTCCTTCATATTAGAGTCATTCATGTGCATGACATCATAGGTTCAATCCCCCTGCACTGAAAAAAAAAAAAGTAATCCAGCAACCTTACAGTTGAGGTTTGGTTGGCAGTAATTTAATGGGGCTGGCTCAACTTGCTCAGTGGTAAAGGTGCTTGCTGCCAAGTCTGCTGACCTGAGTTCAATCCCCAGCACCTACATGGTGGAGAGAACTGACTCCTGTGAGTTTCCATGGCATGCACCCCACCCTGACATGTACATAGAACAAGTGGGTGTGATTTAATCTAAAAAGAATACTTCCCTTTGCATAGGGTTGCTGTGCTGCTTATCCAAGCAGATCAACACCTGTGTCTCACACACACACTCCGTCTCCACTGTCCATTAACGTCTGCTTCCCTGTCTGCACCAAAATAACATAGAGTCAAGTTCAAGTTCAGAACCTGCTGTCCGTGGAGCATCGGGAAATCATTTAACCTTCTCAAAACTCAGCTTTCTTCCCGCAACAATGAGGACTGTCTTAGAAATCGTGGAGACAAAATAAGGCAGCACCCAGGGGATGGCCATCAGCTCAGCAGCATGTGCCCATGGAGCTCCCTATCTGTCCTGCCTGGGGGGAGGGGAGTGGAAGGGAGTTGGGGGGAGGGGAGGCCCATGATGAACATAGATGATTTTTTTCCCACATGATGAATTTTTAAGTTTTTATCCTTAGGATTCATGCTTCTTTTTTAGTAATTAAAATGAGGAGAATATAAGAACCACCCACCAGAATTAATTGATGTTAATAATTTCTCATATTTGCATGATTTTTCTCAAATAAAAGAAGTCAGACGTTTTCATTAAAGCCAAAATTCTTCCTCTTACAGTTCCTGTGGTTTTTTCCTTCCTCCCCTGAGGCAGCCTTGATCTTGAATTTGGGGCATGGTCCTGCAATCTGTCTCTGTGCTGTGCTCTGCTCCCTCTGTGTGTGTGTGTGTGTGTGTGTTCATAAATCATACATGGGTTCCATTTGCATGCTCAACCACAAGCTCTCCGACTCAATTTTTTCCACCCCGTATTGTTTCCAAGCACATCTGTGTGGAAGCACAGGGCTCCTGGCTCGTTTTGATGGTGATGTGCTCTGCGGTCTGTCCCCGGTCTCTGCCATTGCCATCCATCCTGGGTGTCTAGGTGGAGCTGCGGACTCCCAGAGCACTCAAGTTGACAGCTGGCCTGTGCCAGCCTGTCCTCCAGAGCGTGCACGGGTCACAAGGCACCTCCGAGGGTTCCGGGCCTCCACGTTCTCACCCGTCCTCACTATTGCTAGACTTTTCAGTTTTCACCAAACAGCTTTGGTGTGCGGTGGGGTCTCACACTCATTTTCTTCCTCTGCTCTCAGATCCCCACGCACTTCTCTGTGTTTCTGAATATCCAGTTGGGAAAGGATTTTCAAATTCTGTATTATATTGCGGACCCCTTTCCCGGTGTATTCTTTATTATTGACTTTTCTTTGAGGGACATTTTGTCTTAGGGAAGATTTTAAACTTTGTTTTGGTCAAATTGATTTTTTTTTTTTCCCAACTCTGGCTTTCTTAAGAGCTGTCTCTACGGGCATCTCCTGCTAATGACGTTGAAGTTTGTGTTGTCCTTTTGAACATGACTTGCTAATCTCTTTGTGTTCTGTGAAAGTAAGGCTTCAATGTTGTCCTTAAGGAAGGTCATCTGCCACACGCCCAGATTGGAACGACCCACCTTTTCCATACCGGTTCTCAATGCTAGCTCTGTTCTCTACTAAGAGTTCATAAACTTTTCACAACCCCTTTTGTCTCCCAAATGTTTATGAAACCCAGGGAATATAGGTCTATAAAATACATACAATCAATTACTGACAATAAATCATAATGAAACTTACTTGAAATCAATTCTTTATTATACATTTAATTTTACCACTTATTAAAGACAAAAATTCATATTAATTAGATGAGTGTGGCCTGTTTATTTTTACCACAAAGAATTAAATCTCCACTGAATATTTAATACTACAGGACATAATAGAACATCGCTGGTGTTTTTCATAGTTGATTGACATTTTGATTTTTATTATCATCAGCACTGGAAATGCTGTTACATCAATGGTAGGAGTGTGTTTGGGGCCACCACAGAAATTGCTGGAAATTCTGTTCTAGTTCCCAGCTAAAATTCATTTACCAGAAGAGTTTTTAAAATGAAACTCAAGTCAGTGACTCAAAGATGGATTTTTAAAATCCAACATTCTAACACAATGGATTCCAGAAGTATACTGATTCGATACGTGCTAAGGGATTGTGGTAGGAAAGTAGGAAACTCTTAGTTTGCCATACAGAAACCATTCTGTTTCTGTCAGAGCAGGAAATGTTGTGCGTAGAGTGAAGCTGAATTGTAGTTCAGAACTTACGACCACCCTGGCTGAGTGAGGTGTTTGGGGACACAGTCGTTGGTATTTCACGGCACGGTGGCATGCATGATGCTAAGTGTGCTGGTTAATTTTTATGTCAGGTTGACACAGGCCAGCATCACTCTGGAAGAAGGAACCTCAGTTGAGAAGATGCCCCACCAGATTGGCCTGTGGGCAAGCTTGTGGTACATTTTCATAATTGACAGTCGATGTGGGTGGGCCCATCCTAGTGTGGGCAGGGCCATCTCTGGTTGGATGATCCTGGATGGTACAAGAAAGCTGGCTGAGCAAGCTGTGAGGAACCAGCCAGCAAGCAGAACTTGGCCTCCATGGCCTCTGCATCATTTCCTGTCTCCAGGTCCCAGACTTGTGCTCCTGCCTGACTTCCCTGGATGACAGACTGTGAGTTGTAAGCTGATATAGGCTCTTTCCTCCTGGAGGTCATGGTGTTTCATCACAGCAGTAGAAAGGTAACTAAGACACTAAGCGTGTATGGTTTATATTCAGAACCAAGGCTGTAATGAAGTCATGGACTACAACCTGAGTAGGGCAGTCAGAGGCATATCCAATTTATAATGCATTTTTTAGAATTGATTTCTTGTTGTGACATGTTCAAAGACATTTCACTGTTCACCAGGTTTTGGATACCTTTGCAGTTGGTTATGTGAACAGTCCTTATGGGGTCACGACCCACGGTTTAAGAGGCTGGTCTACACTACATTGGCATACATATGCACATCTCTTCGTAGATGCGCTGGTTTTCCCTGTCTAGGAGGGACAATTACTCATAATTGTAGGAAGTGGCATCCAAGACAAGCCCAGGCCGCAGTGTGAGTCCACAGCAAGCAGGTTTAACCAGACCCTTCCTTCCTCTGCATTTTTCTTAGCTTTGATGCGAGCTATAGAACTTATGTAGCCTGGCCAGGCCACCTTGCAGGCACCATTTGCAGTGGCATTGGGCTGGGCTTGGGGTGGGGACCCACTGGGAAAAGAAAGCCTGGCTCATCAAACAGCCGTAGACAGCCACACAGCTCGGCTGACCGTGTGAGAGCAAGCTCCGAGTTTGCTGGCTGAAGCCTGGTGTGGATGCAAGCCCATTCTTAACCACAGTCGAGTCATTTTCCAAAGCAGCTGAACTGTAGCCATGGGCCTGTCCCCACGGAGATTAGATAACACTGACACACGACAGCACAAGTTGGTGCCTCCCCAAACAATCTCAAGTCTCATTGCCAGGGCAAGTGGACATCCTCCAGTTGACGGAGGAGGTGGGACTAAGACCCCTATGGGATCTCCTGGGCTAGCCTGAGCAGGGCTGGTAAAAGAGACACTCGTTGCTTGTGACGTCCATTAAGCGACATTCCATGTTGCTGTGACCCATGTACAGCACTCTTGTGAGTCCTCGGCATCCGGAAGCCCTCTATTTCCTGCTGTGGCTCTTATATTCCAGGGTGTCCCATAGGCACCCCATTCTTGCTCCTTACCACCGCATTTAAAATCTAGTATATCAAACAGTAATTTAGGAAACCTCTTGGTTGGAGAGGGGCAAAGAGGGGGGTTAGGTGACTGTTTACATCTTACACAAAGGATTTAAACTTGGACCACACACACCTCATTTAATAAGGGGTAACATAGTGTGATCTTCGAACTCTTGCCTTCTAGGAGTCAGTATTGTTGAGGCTGGAGATCTCAGGCCTGGGATAAGTTTAGTATGATACAGACAAGCCATAGAAATGCCCAAGTGAGACATCTGGAAGGTAGGAGGGAAGGGGTTGAAGGCTAGCACCCGTGCCCTGAGAGCTGAAATCACCCCAGGAAAATCGCTTGCTTTGTCTAGCATGTGTAGTGTGCCTACATGCATTGCCAAGACAGCTCCTGCTGGTGTTGGAGGAGCTGGGTGTAAATAAGGCCCTGAACAGCTTCCCCAAGGAGCACAGCTTCCTGCCACCCAGACTCCTCTCTCTCTCTTGTGTGCCCTTATTCTGACTCTGACTTTGAAAGCCAGATCTACACTTGGGACTCAGAGAGGAGCCCTCTCAGGTGCCTGACAGATCTCAAGCTAAGCTTAGCTTGCTGATTGGAAGAGTAGATGGAATCACCTGAAAAAAAATGACTATCATCACTGCAGATGGTCTTCAACTTAATGGTGGATCTGACTGATCAGTTTCACTCCTGAGATGGTGCAAAGCTTACCTGTACATCCATTCTGTTCTCTGCTCCCGGTGTGGTGGTCAATCAGTTACACAAAATATTCAACACCTTGAATTTATATCAGTCCTCCTGCCTGTCTCCCCAATACTGAGACTGCAGGCCTGTCCCACCATGTCTGACTTCACTATGAGATTTTGGGGGGCAACTGTGGGAGGAAATAAGTTGTGGTTCTTGAGCACAAACTTTGTAGATGACAATGTGTCACAATGTCAAAAGGCTGGACACCCTTCTAAATGTACTAACTTGACAATATGTGTGTAATCATTGCTCAGGTGGACCCATGGCCAGAGCTGAGGGGTTGGGGTACTGATTAACTCTCCAGGCTGCCAGGCCTCTTCACTGAGACTTCTGATTGAACAGGTCTGCATCAGGGTCCAGGGAGCTTTGTTTTCAATAAGGACTCCAGATAACCCCATCCACAGGTGGCTTTGAGAAACACTGAGTCCTGATCTCCGAGCATTCTCACCTGGGCTGCCACAGTGACATCTGTGTCCCTGTGTGGCCAGTAGCTGAACCTCTCCAAGTCTGTGAGCCCTTGGCTGTCAGCTGGAAATCATCGTAGGATCTGCCTCCTGTCATGTGTGGACATTCCATCAGATGAGATGCCCAGCGCTGGGTGACAGTGCATGTTAGTTATCATCATGGTGACTGGTCACTTCGTTATATATTTAGGGATGTACAGAGTATGCAGAGGCCTCCATAGCCAGCTGAAGCACTGTCCAATAGAGTGGCCATCTCCCAGTTCACTGCTGAGCTATATGCCAGCCAGGCCCCTTATGTTAGTTCTTACATGTGGATCTGGCGCCTGCAGGAAAGTGGGCTGACAGAGAATTGGTGGCTTCCTGCTGCCCAAGCAGCCTTTTCCCCAAGGCCTCAGACGCATTAAATTGTATTAACGGAACTTGCCTTTCTAAAAGGCGAGAGGCTGGTGCCTGCCTCCTGCCAGCATGTGCCCAGCGAAGAACCACACCTGCACTCACATGCAGAGCCCTGCAGTGCCACGCATCTCTCCTGGCTGCATCCTGGCTCCCATAGAAGTCTGGGCTGTGGTCCTGAGCCTGGAGACAAATGAGGAGCACCTGTACCCTGTTCCCCACTGGGATCCCTTCCATGTCTGATCCCTTCCCTGCCTATTGTGGAGGTGAGGTCTCAGAAAGCAAAGCAAAAGCACACACAGAAAAAGCCAGACTGCTCAAGAGGCTGGCCAAAAGGGAGCCAGGGGGAGCCGGTTACATAAGCCTGGCAGCCGGGCTGTCTGTAGGCCTATGACTTATTTAGCTGTCTGTCTTTTCGGGATGTCAGACTCCATCCTTTCCAGCTGGCGTGCCACTTCAGTGGTTACATTAATGCTTGGTAATTGTAGGAAATAGACACCTCCCCAGTCCCCAGCATCCCAAGTGGCCAGATGGGGATATTCAACACCAGGAATGCTGGCTGGGCCCACCCAAGACTTGGGCATTCTGCTGCAGAAGGAGGCAGAAATAACAGCAGGGTTCCCTATGAGGGCTCCACAGTGCAGATAAAGGTCGGAGCTGGATCTTGCCCTGATGTGAAAACTGTTCTCTTTCAGAAAGGTGACGAGTTGGTGCTGAGGTCCTGGTGGTCCACATCATTCTGACGCAGCAAAGAGTCAGTTCTGCCTGATGGTGGTCTCTACCTGGGGGCAGTTTTCTCACTCATGAATCCTAGAGGCTGAGAACTGCTGCTTTTGCAGAAAGGAAATCATACCAAGCAAAATAAAATAACAAGACACAGAAGTAATCGTTCTCTTAAGTCCCATGTGCATAGTGGTTTTAGCCTTGGCCTCAGCTTTTTACACTGTGGTAACAACCACTTCAGGATCCTTGAGACTTCCCAGCCTCACTTCACACATCTCCATCCCCTGCCCACCCAGAGCTGGTCCCCTAAAGGCTTCTACACTGGACACATAGCTTAGTGGTAGACAGGTAGAGAGTGCTTGCTTGCCTGCCATATTCAAATACGTGGGTCCCATTCCCAGGGGGAAAAGAGAGACAGAGGTGTATAGAATGAGAGAGAGAGAGAGACAGAGACAGACAGAGACAGAGACAGAGAGACACCGAGACCAAGATCCTGGAGCCCATGAACATTACTGCTTACGGCACTATCTCACATATGGCCAAGCATGGGAAGGAAAGAGCAGGTCTGAATCCCAGCTTTGCTACCTGCAGGCGAGGGTTATAGTCATAGACCTTGGACTCCTGGCAATGGCAACTTCTGATGGCGCGAATAGCCTTCAGCACAGGACGTGTAATGTCACATGTGTAAGCCCTGCCTGGGAGGTAGACCCTTAGCTTCAGGGGTGAGCGAAGCAAGGTCTGTCACCTATCCCTGAGCCTGACACAGCACAGGCAGAATGGAAGGGTCGCATCGGGCCGTGTCCATTTCCAGACCCCATAGGTGGGACAGGGGAACTACTTCTGCCAGTGACCTCCACCCAGGGTGTGTGCCTCCTGCACCATCTCTGCAAACCTCGCTTTGCTCATCCCTCAGGTGGGCCTGCAGAGCCTCACCAATGACCCTAGAGTAGAAGAGAAGAAAATGAGATCATGTCTGCAAGACAGTCACCTCCTGTGCACACGGAACAAATGCCATTCACTTTGGCTGGAAAAATTCTCTATCAGTGTAGCAGTCTCTTGCTCCCCGGGCATTGACTTCATGGTAAGGGAGCGGTGGCGGGGGGTGGGGGTGGGGATGCTGTGGCCTGGCTCAGCTGCCATTTGCAGATCCGAGAGAGCAGAGGATCCTTAAGGCAATAAACAGACTCTCCAAAGTGCTGCATTTATACAAGGGAACACTGGTACAGCAGCAAGAGATCCTCCTGCTTTCCATCAAATCAGAACCCAAAGACAGCAGGGTGAGGTGGTACAGCCCTGTAATCCCAGCACTGGGGAGGCTGAGGCAGGTGGAGCAGGGGTTCAAAGCCAGTCAGAGCCATATAGGAAGATTCTGTTTCAAATAAAAAACAGAACCGCTAACCAAACAGATGAAGAAGTCAAGAGCATCATCAAAGGAGACCTGGCGAGGTGTCTAGAAGTCCTTGGGGTCTAGGCAGGGTTGCTGGCAGCCAGATTTTATTCCAATACTGTGTCCTGTCTCCTGGAAAGGACTTGTTTCCACAGTGAAAGCTGTCCATATTTTCACTGGGGAGACCAGTGAGAATGACAGTTTGGGGGACTGGTCCGTGAAGATGCGGAATGTTAACACAGATGGCTGTACAGCTCTTCTTGCTCTCTGGAGCTCCTCCCTGTCACCGCATCCTTTTTCTTTAAAATTCAGGGTAGACAGATCTGCTCAGGATGCCTTGGAAAGCAGCCCCAACCCCCAGCCCTGTGCCTCACACGGCACCCTGAAAGATGGAGTATTTTATTAATAACTTGCTGGGTTTGACTCTCTGGGGGCCTCCTCCGGGTTCCAGGAATGATGCCTACCTAGTTTTTCTGCTGGTTTGGGGAACACTGATTAATGGTGCAGGGACGCTCCAGCAAGACAAGCGCTTTTTCACTGCCAGGGTGCCCTGATGGATGGTGCAGCCTTTTCCTGGCTAGGGTGGTCCACAGGATTCCCTGTCCCCACATCACAGTGGCTACTGCATCCTGAGTGCTAGCTGCGGAGCTGGAGCTGCTCATAGGCTCAGAAGCCACAGGGAAGCCACTATTCAGCTGTTTCTCAGATGGGCACAATCACATCACAGTGGACTTCAGGAAGCCCCCCGAGGCTTCCCATCAGTGTTGAGAGCTAGGAGGTTCAGCTCAGCTGAGAGCCAACGCTTAGCTACCAATCTAGAGGAGACTTCCTGCGGCCCCAAGCACCCCATTTCTTGCTGAGCCATTCTTTAATGAGTTCCCTGCTTTAGAGAACCAGTCCCATGGCTCCAGGCCCCTGAGTCTAGTTGACTCTCATTCACAGCTGCCATCAGACACGTTTCTGAGGTGGGCTCAGCGCTCACAGTGGCCCTAGCCAACCCGATGCCCCTTCTCTCGTGTTGTGCTCTCCTCAGTAATATTTAGTGAGTTCCCTGGCAAACCATGCGCAGATCAGCCTCTGTGGCTGTATGAGAGACCAAAGTAGGCAGAAAATACTGTCCCTGCAGAAGGGAAAGGTCGAATGCTACACAAAAGAACGAGAAAAATACATGCATAAACCATTTCCTCCCAGCCCCTGGAGGCCTCTCTGGTATGAAATCCAAGTTCTCCCAGCTCTCTCCTGCTCTGCTCACCTAGAGCTCTATGCCTTTCCCGAGCCAGGCCCTTACCACTTATTCCACTTTCTTGGGTTCGGGGTCCTTGTGTCCTGCACCCTGAGTCCTAATTCTGCCTCGCCAGCCTGGTAGCCAGGCTTTGGGCAAGTCACCCCCAACCCCCACCCCCAGCACACACATACCCTCATCTTAAGATAACATTTCCTCTGTTTAAGACCGTCCTTGGAATTCAGAGAGTTAGTGCATGCTTGTTCCTGCATGAACTTGCTAAAATTCATGTTTGTACCTCGCTTTTCCAGGCTGTGAAGTGCCTAAGAAGTCACTTGACTGGTTTAGATAGGCAACATTGTGCAGAACGTTCCTCAGAGTTCAGCACAGAGAACAGAGGTCTTTCCCCTCACCCATATTTGCTAGCCTTTTCTGCGTAACAAAACTGCCCCAGTGCTCAAAGGCTTAATATAACACTGTCTATAATTGCAGCAGAGCTCAGAGGTTGGTGAGGCAACAGAGATATTTTGGGGAGGTGCTGTAGATACGGTGTGCCTAGATTTTTCAAGGAGCCTTGATCTCAGATTTTCACAACCCATGTTTAATTGAGAACAGCTGTGAGGGGACTCACTTCTGAAAGCACAGGGCCAGAACAGGCAAGATCTGGAAAGGTGTGGACTGGGCCAGCAAGTCTGCCTCCTCTTGGTGGTCAGAGAAATATTCACTTGGGCAGATCAAGTGATAAGAAGGCTGAAGAAGAGCTTCCCTGTAATGAAGAGAACTGTCAAGTCACATAGCCAAGGGTGTGAAGAAATGTGAGGCACTCTACCTGGCTTCCCCGGAGCCCCTGGGTGACTGGGTACTCATTCAGTGAAGTCCCCTATGTGTCCCCCTGTACCGCTGGAGAAGAGCCCAGTCACTACCCACATTTTTGCTTCATAGCACTCTTTCTGCACCCAGATTTCCTGGGACATAGTACGGGGTGTTCCTCCCCCAAAACACTGTACAAAGATGGAGGATGGGTATAAGAAGGATGAGGCTGGACTGCACCCGACTCCTACCTCCATGTCAAACCTTTTTCTTTCCCACGAGATAAATAAAACTGTCAGCTGGGGCAAGCTGACCAAATAGGATGAGCTGTCTCTCACCGTGCATTGTGCTCTCCACAATAACACCCAAGTGATGCTAAAACTGGTACGGCTTTGTGAGGAGCCAGGCGGGCTCCTGGTAGCAGAGATTTTTCTGAGCGAGGTAATTTAACTGCAGTGCACAGACAGGAGGGAATGCAGAGTGGTAATTTGGAAAGCATACATCAGGTGCTTTTGTAAAAAAAATTGATATTGTTGGTTATTTTTCCTTTTATTAAAACCCAGAGCCCTGAGGACTGTTGTCACATCCTTGGCGAGTTCATTCAAGGCAGCGCGTTGACATTTCTAATTTGCACATTTAAACATTGTCAAGAAATGGTTTAAATGCTCAGCATGGCTGGGGAATTTTATGACTATAGGTGACAAGGGATGGCTCATCTCCGGGGAGACAGCAGAGCAGGAAGGGAGAGTTCATGGCGATCTGGGGAGATGGGAATGGCTGACATTTGCTGATCACTTTCTGCCTCCCTTCCGAGTGCTTCTCACATGTATCTTATTTTTTTCTGACATTAATCCTGCATTTCCATTTTATAGTTGAAGACAGTGAGAGCCCAGGAGGCTAAAGAGCTTGCCCAGGGTCATTTATCTGTTCCAGAGCAAAGCTGGGCCTGGAAGCCAGTCCTGACTTTCTGTTACCCACTGCTTCCTAGTGCCGTGGCGGAGCATGAGCCTCAGGAGCAGGCAGATTGGGCCACACTCAGCTGGCTATGGTGGACTCTGACCCTCCCTTTGTTCTGGCCGAACAAATGGGAACTGGACAATGTGAATATAAGTATCCTGGGTTGTGCACTAAGGGTACAACTGTGAGCAAAGCCCAAGTGCCTGCCCTTGCGGGATTCGGAGAGCCTCTGGGAGGGGACAGAGTGTCCAAAGGACACACGGCCAGGGAAACCAGGAGTCTAAGAAGGCTCCTTCAACAAAAGGAGGCTGCATAATTATGGCTACATAATCTGTGTGCTGCAGGACAACAGGAAACCAGAGTCTCTTGTTCAGACTTGTTGGGTATTTTAAGATGGTGACTAGTCCAGATCCTTTCTAAGCACAGGGTCTTGCACAGCTGCATAGGTGTACAGCTGTGAAGGCCTGGCTCCAGCTAAGGTCCTTTCTTTTGCTCCAACAGTTTATTCTAGGAACCCTTTCACAAGGTCCCAGGTCAAACCGCTGTATGAGAGGTCATGAACCACAGCCACCTGGGACCCCTCCACATCTATGTAGGGTACATGCCAAGGAATAATAAATACGGTTTATCACATGTCTTTACTGGAGAGATAGACAAAAACATGTTTATAAAATGACAGCAAAGACCAAATATTGGTTGAAATATCAAGGCAACTAACTCTACGTAGTTAAAAGGGAGGTTTATTTTGTGGGGCAACTTACAAGTGAAGGGATAGGTTCAGGGTCTGGGAAAGGTGAGGTGCAGTCCAATGGTGTTCTCTGGAGAACTGCTCAGTCTGCCTCCAGCGTCCAGGATCCAGGAACCAAGAGAGCCAGCACTTCCAGATCTCAGGTCTTAAGCGCTTCTGTCTTAGCCATGCCTTGTAGGCGTGGCAGTTACCGGAAGCCTCAATGGGGGTAGTACTTCCAGGACAAAGCTGGAACAGCTACCTACTACAATCAAAGAAACAATTCTACCCAAGTCCATTTTGATGAGTCCATGAGTTGACTAGGCCTGCTTGCAGAAGCATGGGATATCACTCAAAGTCAGCAAGTCCTTGGGCAGCTTGTGGGCAATTGTACTACCAAAGACTATTCCCCAGTCCATTGGTTACCTTTTATATAAACACAGGGAGAAAAGATTAGTGATGTGTGGTTATTAGTACTTAAATGAGCTGAAATATGATTTGCATTCATTTTCTTGCTACCTGCTTAATCTTCACTTATTGTCTCTTATAGACAGTGATGCCTACCTTGTGGGCATATTGTGTGGGTTAAATGCCATAATATTTGCGAGGCAGCCCATATAGCATCCAGCAATCTGAAAGACCTCCAGGAGGTGGAAAAAAAATCTGTGCGTGTTTGGTAAGTTAGTGTCTCCTTTCTTTTATTACAGCCTTCACCTGGCAGGTCACGGCACCTTGGTGGGCTCACTGCATCCCCAGTCCTTAGTGTCCCTATTTGTAAGAGGACTGTGTGCCTTTGAGCTTCCATGTCTGGTCCTGTAGCCAGCAGCCTGGGGGCTCCATAGAGCTGTGTAGATTATACCAAGAGGCTTCCTTCATGTTTTTCCTCAGCCTGGAAAAATTAAACAGCCAAGCTCCACAGGGTGAGTTTTAACCTTGCTGTTTGGTGGATGGTGTTATTTACAATTTTTCTTTAGTCTCGTTCAGCCTGGTGGTTCCAGGGACTGAGATCACACCCTCTGATGGCCTGCAGCCCTGTGGCTCACTTTGAGGAGGCAGTGTTTGCTCCTACTTCAAAGATGCTCAGGCCCCAGCATCAGCCGACTCATCCCAAGAGAAGAGCATTATTTGAGACTTGGGGCTTTCGTACAAGTGACAGTGTTTCTGGAGTACCCTTCTGCTATGTGTACTACATTCATCAACAAAGGACATTTACCAGACTCCAGGGTAATCAGGCATTGGGCTGAAGCTCTGTAAGCAACCCCCCCTTATTTTTTATTCTTGCAGTGGCAGAGAACCTGGGATTTGGAAAGTTCAAGTAACTTGTCCAAGGCCTTTACATTCCCTGCTAGATGTTATTCATCCAAGAAGGACATGTCAGTCTTGCAAGGTTGAAGGGACAGTGAAAGGGATTGGAAGTGCCTACTGTCCTCTGAAAAACAGTGTCACGCATGAAGTCACGTTAACAGAGGAACACAGGAATACAGGGAACAGGGAGATTTGAGTGGGGGCCTCACAGCTCATCCCTTGAGTACCAGTCAGACCAAAAGCTTGGTGCCAACCCAGTGCTCCCTGCTTCCATCATGGCCCTCTTGACGGGGCAGCAGTGTGGGGAAAGGTTATAGAAAGCTCAGAGACCTCCAGCTAAGGAAGTTCTGCACTGAGGGATTTCACCCTCAGTTTAGGTGTACCCCGCTTTTCACTATCCCTGTCTAATGTCCCAATCTTGTTAATAGACGCTCCTGTAACTCAGAGGATCATCCAAGTCACCTGGAGGACTGTCCAAACTTACCACAGTCTTGTAGATCCTTAAGGTTGCAACTGGGAAACGGTTCTTTGAAGTCCCTGAATGATTGCAGGATATGATGCAATTTGCAAACCACTGCTTTGGTCCAATGTTCCCCAAAGTGTGTTCTTTAGAACACACTTGGTTCCATGGGAGGCTAGATAGGTGTTATGTGAGACTCTTCAGGACGAGTGAGCCGGAGGGAGCTGGATGCTAGTGTTCTTTGTAAGTCCCAGTGTGCCTACACACTGGGTCCCTCAGGGAACCTTTGACCATTTTTCTACCAGGCAAAACTCCCATCCTTCTTGGGAACAGGACTCAGACATAATCAGTTTGTAAAGGTCCCGAAGAGATGCCAGCAAGTAGCCTGGTTGCCAGACACTGGTTAGACCAAGTCAGACCGGCCTTCTTCAGTTACACAACTCCTCGGGACTTCGGTGCCCAGGGTATGGTATAAATCTCTAAAAGAAGAATTAAAGAGAATTATCTCAGCTTGGGCATCAGAGATGCAGGGGAGAAAAGATGGCATGGGCAGGAAGGACAGACATGCCAGCTGTGGACAGAGTGTGTCTCAGTGAGAGGAGATGAGGGTAAGCAACGTGGAAGTTGAAGTGGGCAGGATTTGGGACTCAAATGAGCATGACTATTTTTTGTTACACTGACTTGTGAGTTAGAGATAATTTTGTATTTGGTAACAGTGCTGCTACTTTTCAGGCTAAGTAGCCTTTTGCAGTGAAACCAATGTCATGTTGTGTGAGGGTCACATGAATGGAGGATGTGGCTCCTGTCCTTCTACTCAAAGCTCTTTGGAGGCTCACCCTCCCCTTCCCCACTTTTGCCCAGAGCCTGATGAGGCATCTAAACTTTTCCTGAGTACTCCCACCCCAGCTTCTTCGAGAACAGTCATCAGATGCACATTCATTTGCAAATCAGAGGCAGTCTAGTAGCAGTAGCCTAGTAGGACTACATTTAATTTCTTTGTTGTACTTTGAGATCAAAAAGAGATATTGTGTTAGACTTTGTATCGCCCTACATAAATAACGTACATGTGTTGGGGAGCAGTATTTCGGCTCACAGTTTTAGGGTTCAATCCATACTAGTTGACTCTGTTGCTTCTGGGTCCACAGTGAGGCAGAGCATCATGGCGGCAGATGCATGTGGCAGAGGCTGCTCACATTATGTCAGACAGGAAGCAGAAAGAAAGAGAATGCAGGAAGAGGCCAGGGCAAAATCTTAACCTAAGGATATACAGCCAACGGCCTGCTTCCACCACACAGGCCCCACCTACTTTTCGTGTCTTCTCAGTCACACCACTGTGTTATGAATTTACCAAGGAACCATGATTAGGTCACATTCCTCAGGACCCATTGGCTTTTTTCCCAAGATCCCACATGGTGGTAACCAAGCCTCACACACGAGCCTGTGGGGGAAGCGCCGTGTGAATAGCAAATGCAGCTGACAGTTTTCCTGTGCCCCACTTAATCCTCACGTGCACCCCAGTTTAAAGCCACTGCAGGACCAGACTCCAGCTCTCTCGTTCCCCACATTATACACACACAGGACACTCTAGCCCGTGGCTCCTCTCTGAACCATCAGGCGTGGCTCAGCCCTGCTGTCTTGGCTGTCTCCTCAATGCCCCTCCGCCTGCCTTTGGGCATGAATGGCTTCTTGTCAGTCAAGTTCTATTTCCAGTGTCACCTCCTCAGGGGGCCTTCCGTGCCCACTTCCGTGAAAGCCACACTTGACACTGTCTGTTTCGGTTCTTTCGAGTCCTCTGATCAGTCCTTCCCACTGTCATGTTTGCTTGCTTGCCTTTTATTTATTTATTTATTTATTTATTTATTTATTTATTTATTTATTTATTTGGTGGCTTCCTTCTCGAGCAGGGAGGGATGGTGTTGTCATAGCAGAAAGGCTCTGTGACTGTGTCCAGTGATTGCACGGGCCAAGACTCAAGCTGGCCAGAACGCTCATCCAGGCTGAACTGTCCATCAACGATGATGCTGAGCTTTGAGCCCTCCTCTTTCGGGGCCCCAGGTCAAGGTTCCTTGCATCGTGCCAGGCTGTCCCTGGTCCCTGAGAGGCTGGTGACAGCTCTGTGAGCCTAGATTCTGGCAGTTTAGATCTGAGGTCTGTTACGGTGTCCTCTCACTGTGGAATGTGAAAGAAAAAAGACTGGCATTTTCTGCTCTGTTTCACAGCCAGCCAATAATGGGAGGTTGGATAAATTTCAGACTCTAAAAGAATTCAGGCAGGCCCAGCTGAAAATTGGAAAAGTCTGTGGCCAGACACTCACAGTAGGTGGAGGCAGTCTACAGAAGCATTTGCCTGGGTGGCGTAATAAAGCCCAGAGTGTGAAGATGGGTACCAGGGCCACTATGTCCATGCAGGAGGAAGCCCCCCCCCCAGCTTCCTATCTATTGCCAATAAGCAGAGTGTGACATCAAGACTTGATTCCCAGGGCTGGGAATGTTCAGTTCGTAAAGAGCTTACTTAATAAACATGAAGCCCTGGGTTCGATCCCAGCATCCCATAAACTGGACATAGTGGTACAGATCTGTAATCCTACCATTCCAGAGGTGGTGAGAGGAAGATCAGAAGTTCAAGGTTATCCTAGGCTACATAGAATGTTTGAGGCTACCCTGGACTACATACATAAATAAATACCGAATATATAGAGATAGAGAGGTACCAATATCACTTTTTCCTTCTGTCTAATGAGCACCTGTCAGGAGCTGGACTCAAACTGCTTCTGTTAGCAGGTTCTGGACGTCCAGCTATCTGGGCTCTAACCCTTTGAAGAGCAGCAGTTCGAATCTACGGGTACTTCATTGGGAGCTTGTGTTGGGTAACCCATCATTCCACCATGTTGCTTCTTTCTCTCTCTGGAAGCCACTCACCGGCAGGTGACCCGGATGTAGCTGCCTGCCTGGCCCAGGCAGGTGTTCGTTGCTATCTTGTTCTCAGCCGCAGCCTCTCTAAGCAAGGCCTGCTGTCCCCTGCTGCCCTTTCTGCTGAGCTCAGGATTCCTAATGGTGAAGCACAAGGTATTGACAGAGCCGTGTTCACACGGGAAGGGAAGTAAATTAGCAATTGATTTTTTCCCTGCCAATGTCTCCCCCTTCCCTACCCAGTCACCAAAACAGCATGGCTGTAATTGTGCCATGAGGAGGTTTCCTCCTGCATGGTGCATCCATTCACCCAAGGGTGGGTCCGCAGCGAGAAGCACAGCCCCTGAGGTCAAGCAGAACCACCTGTACCACCAACCGACCTTGAAACCTGTTTTAGTGTCCCAGGCCTGCTATGACAAAATATCACAAACTGGGCATGTTTTTTTAAAGGTTGATTTGGGAGTGTCAGTCTCCCTATGGGGGCCAGCACTCCCTCTGAATGTTGTAGGAGAGAAGTCTCGCTCACCTCTGCCTGTGATGGGGGTGCCTGACAGCCCCAAACCACTCCCCCTATAGGTCTGTCCCATAGGCCCATCCATAGAGGAAAGCTATAGACAGTTCTAGGTCTTCAGCCCATCTCATGACACCTTTCCCAGGGTGGTGGGAGCAGAGTAAGGAGCACCTGCCTGCTAGAAGTCATCTCAAGGCTGCATCTTTTCCTCATTGGGCCCGTCCAAGCCCCTGATCTCTCTCAGAAACGGAATTGTCAGCTGCACTTCCCACGTGCTGACAGAAGGGGCATGTTGACAATAGCTGCAGCAGCCGAGGCAGTGGCCCATGGTAGCCTAGAAACCAGACTGCAGGAAGAGAGTTGGCCTGACGGAGAGCTGGCAGTGGCACCTGTCCCCGATCTGAAGTTCCCTCCTGTGACCCTGGGCAACACTCGCCACGTCTCTGACGCTTGGGTGTGCAGGTAGAGATTGATGGAATCGATGCAAAGCAGCCAGCTGTTTTCCAACCGTTTAAATACAAGCAGGGCTGCCTTTAAACCCTTCCCAGAATCCCCTTTCGTGGGGCCAGGTGCCTGTGAGAGTACAGCAGTCTCCCCAGCAGTGCCTCTCGGCCTCCGTGCTTGCCCAGGTAACAGATGGCCTGATAATTTGATGCAATTAGAAGGAGCAGGTTGCTGGAATTTAATTAAGAAACAAAAACACTTTGAGGACACTTGCTTTCAGACAGGGAACTGAGGGCTGGTCGGGCCTTGACACAAAAGTGCAAAGTCCTAGTAGGACACAGGTGGACCAGAGAGGCAGAATGTGGCCTGTGGGGCTGTGTGCAGGGGCCCATAAGGGTGCGTGGAATGTGTTCTCAGACATCCCTTGCATCCCACATCTCCAGGCACTGACCTGCTTTTCCCACGTAAGATTCATCCAGACCAGTGAGACACTCAGAATAAAACCCAGACTCTCTCGTGGCCCTCAGGAGGGGAAAGAGGAAAGCTTCTAAGCTGCCTGTGCTCTGGACCTCCCACCGCGGCAGACCCTCTAGCCCGAGCACTTCCTTTTCTCCAATATGTGGACTTGATTCCTGGGGCAGGACCTTGGCATTTGCTATGTTAGCCACGTGTTCTTCCTTGATAATCCCAAGACGGTCCCATCCTCTTCATTCAGTGCCAGCTTAAAGACTTCTTCTGAAGATCTTTACCTGCAGCCACTTTCTGACCCTTCAGCCAGGGTGCTGAATGGAACCGTGTCCTGGCTTCTCATCTATGACATTAGAACACTATGATGCTCACCACGTGTGTGTGGGGGGGGGGGGGTGGCTAGGGCTGAGCGAGTAGAGAGGTGAGGAATGCACATCCATGGCAGCTGTCAGACCACATGAGAGGTGTCCATGACTGCCACTTACTGTCAGTATCATAGCTTGGCCTGCTAGCTTGAGCCAAAATTTGCTAGTCCATACTTGAGGTTCAGAGAGAGCTTTATTGCATACTTGGGATGAGAACAAGGGGAAGCTGTTGTTCTTGGCAGAGGGGAAAGCGAAAGCCAATGAGAGCGCTCAGTGTCATGAGCTGGGAAGTGCAGATGAGGAGGTAAATAAAGTGTAATGTTGAGGAGTCTGCATGGGGAAATAGAGAGCCACAGGACCGCAGGGCCCAGGTAGGAGGTAGCAATGGGCAACATAGTCAGATGTGCGTGTTGGAAGACTTCTGTAAGCAAATTTCCCTATGTGGGGAAGAGGATCAAACCCAGAGTGAGCAGCTATACCCCTGGACCTGCCCTTGTGGGGACCCCAGCTTGCAGATGTGCCATGTCTGCGGTGACGTCTTTCTACAGCTGGCCACATCTTCCCTCTCATACTTTCCACACTCTGGGTGCCTCTGCCTACGCGCGGTTCTCTAGAGGGATCACGTTATATAGAGAGGTAACTGCAGTCTCACTACAGCCCTGTCGCCCTCTGGGTTGTGGGGCCTGCTGCCTTCAGAAGCTTGTGTGCAGCCTGGAGATAAAAAGAACCTCTAGGCACTGCCTTTGAGTCTGCTGGAGCCACCACCCAGTGCGAGGCTGCCTCATTCCTGCCTGCCTTGTGTGTCTCTCTAAGGGATCCACATTGACCCATGCCATCCAGTTTCCCTCTCTGCTCCGAATGTTTCTCCTCTCCTCTTGCAGCTTCTAAGCTGTTGTGAAGGAGAACCCCGTTCCAGAGCCCTGGTCCTTGGGAGCAGTTTACTGAAAGTGTCATCTGAGGCTTACTCTGAGCTTATTTCCAACCCCCCCAACACACACCTCTCTCAATATGAGGAGTGTGCCGAGACAGGTTTTTGCCTGCAAGGTGTGCACTAGGAAGCCACACAGTTCTACGGAGAGGCGTTTTAATTAGCCTCACCCATGGATTGATTTTTCCTTTCTGTTTTAACTTCATACCTCAGTGGTTTTTGAGAAATTTGCCAATGTGTGGAGACTGCACAGCATAAAAGGCAAGAGGACTGTGGCTCACTGTGGGAGCAGCTTCCCTTTCAATACCCAAAGCACAAAGCCCTCTCTGCTGGGACAGCAGGCCTGGACAGAATGCACTGACCAGCTGATCCATGCTGGAAGGGAGGAATCCTCCTCGGGAGCCTCTCTAATGAAGAGAAAAGGAATCTGCTTATGCTTTCTTAGCATCTAACGCAATGATGAGAAGCCCACACAGCTCTTCTGCGAGGAGAGCATGCCCGGAGGCGGGAGACACCATGAGTTAGACCTGGCACCAAGTCACTCACAAGACTCAGCCCCCTTTGGAGAGTAGCTTGATACTAGTTCTGTAGACCACACCCCAACATAGGAACTGAAGCCACCTGACTTGGTTGAAGCAAGGAATAGTCCCAGAGGCTCCCCCATTCTCTGCTAAGGGATATACTCTTTAGAGACTGCATCCCATCTAGACTTTGTATGATGCAGGTGGAAAAAAAACAGAGGGGCCCGAGAGGCTGCCATGTCCAAGACCACTCATCCACACTCAGCACCTACCCAAGCTCTCGAAAAAATATTTACAGAAACTCTGCATCAAGTCAAATGCTGCTCTAGGCTCTAGCAGTGGGCAAGAGATAATGTTCTATGTGGGCCAGGCAAGAAAGGGCCTGGAGGAGAAATTCGAGCAGAGGAATCCAGAGAAACATGGGGGGGGGGGTCTCCAAGCTGAAGAAAGGTGGAGTAAGGGCTTAAAGTGAGCGTCCACACCATCAGGGAGGTAAAGGCAGCATGGCCAGGCCACAGCGAGCTAGGACGAGGGTGATAGGTGAAGGGCCTGGTCTACATGGTCACACAGCCAGCATGGCCAGGCCACAGCGAGCTAGGACAAGGGTGATAGGTGAAGGGCCTGGTCTACATGGTCACACAGCCAGCATGGCCAGGCCACAGCGAGCTAGGACAAGGGTGATAGGTGAAGGGCCTGGTCTACATGGTCAAACAGCTGAGATAAGGCCCCACTGACTGCCAAAGTCCTTTGGATCTTATGCAAAGTGGGGTTGAAACCACTGAATGGTTCTGTGCCGCAGAGCGACATGATCTGAATGAAGTTTTAGAGGGATCTTTGGACCAGGCAGATGTCTCAGCAGGCAAGAACGCTTACTAGCAGAGGAAACCTGACGGCCTGAGTTCAAGCCCTAGAATCCAGTAAGAAGCCAGATGCACTGGTGCACAGCTGTAATCCCAGCTCTCCGTAGGAGGCAGAGACGGGAGAATCAGCAGGCAGCTGCTAGACCAGCAGGATTGTGTTAGGAATTTTTCACTTATAAAAGCAGAAGCCCAGCTCAAATCGACTCCCATAGCAATGGGTTTCAGGTATAAGTGGCCCCCGGGTCACACTGTAGCTTAGTGTCTCTCCTCCTGGGTAACCCCCAGCAGCTCTAGGCTTCCATGAATGGCAATTACCACAAGAGCAGAGCATTTCTTCTTTGGGAGTTTAGTCAATAAAGCTGATGATACACTCACCAAAATCACTTGCCCAACCCTTAACTGCCCATTCCTGACTCTATCACTCCGCACAAGGAAATATGGAAGATGGAGGTTGAAAAGTCTTGCCACGTGACTAACAAACAAATCTGGAACCAGAGGTAGTACAGAAGATGCCCCCCCACCCCCATCCTGTGCGTTACTAGAAGTGAGGGAAAATGGATATTGTGTAGGCAAAAATAACCTCCTTCTACTACCCGGGCATAATGAGAATATTCTGATAATGAATGGGATCCTGCCTGCTCATTTTTCTGTGTCACAGAGTGTGCTTTCCTGGAGACACTAAAAAAGGCCTCATGGCAACGAGAGCTCTCCCGACAGCCCTGCTCAGAGCACCCCCACATTACCCTCCACGCCAAGAGTCACGTGGCCTTCAGCTACTTGACAAGCCCAGAGAAAGGAGAGAGAAAGACAATCTCCCTCCCATTCAGCCATTGTATGGAGGAGAATGAAGATTCATAATAGCCCTGGGGAGGGTTGGGGCTGGGGAGTGACCAAGGAGGAACTGGCTGGGACGACAGCAGGGATAGTGTATAGTCAGGATTTGGAGCCAGGAGGCCTAATGGCTGTGGACATCAGGTTTTGTGTTAAAGAGAGAGCAGCCTCTCTGTGAGTTATTTAGACAAACATCCGGGGACAATGTAATAAACTTCAAGGCCATTCCTGGCAGCATTGTCAGTGTGGCCTTGAGAATGCGACCTGGGCTCATTGGCAGAGCATCCTGAGAGGGTGACTGGCTGGCTTCATTAAAATAATAGCTCTGGTTTGCATCTCTGGCTGTGAATGACATCTCTCACCTCCCGGAGCTGTTTGCTTTGGATAGTTTCAATCTTGCCTGGGTTTTGTTGGCCTCTGGAGTGGATTTATTCTCACCAGTTAAGAAGGTCCCCAAAGCTTCAGATTTATCCATGAAATTGTTAACTTGCATCTTTCTCCCCACAATGGTACTGTGAGCCTGCTCACGTGATGTGGGAGGAATCAGCTAATGCCATTACCTTGAGATGCTGGAGGAGCGGGCTCTGAAGTGGTGTAAAGATATGACGCCTTTGCACCCTGGGGACGTCTCCCTGGTTACCTTATCTGGGGCTGCTTCACCTCATGACTCTGAGGTCCGATGCAGGCTGCGTTGCGTCCTCGGTGGGTCTTCGGGAATTTCAAGTGTTTACTTGGAGAACAGTACTCTCCCACCTCCGCTCTCCTCTCTCCCCTACCCACAGCCCTTGAGTAAGGCTGTGGGAGCAATGGCTGCTGTGCTGGGCGCCATATTCCTTGTTCGGAAGTGCCGAACGGCTTTAGAGGTGGGAGCCGTACCTTGAGAGGCAGCCAGCTGCCTTCCTGGAGAATGCTGGGGCTGGGGATCCACAGGGGGTGAGGCTGGCAGCAGTTCTGCCACTGGCAACTTCACTTCTGAGTACCAGGCTCAATCCCGGAGTCTCCGAGGTCCCGACTATGGAGTAGAAAGCCAAGCCGGGCGGTGGTGGCGCACGCCTTTAATCCCAGCACTCGGGAGGCAGAGCCAGGCAGATCTCTGTGAGTTCGAGGCCAGCCTGGACTACCAAGTGAGTTCCAGGAAAGGTGCAAAGCTACACAGAGAAACCCTGTCTCGAAAAACCAAAAAAAAAAAAAAAAAAAAAAAAAAAAAAAAGAAAGCCAGCACAGGTCAGGAGGCAGGTGTCAGTAACTGAAGCAAGGGTCATAAATCTTTCTGGGTCCACCAGAAAGCCCTTCACAACCCCAAAGCTTAACTCCCCCATGTCAGAACGCCTCTCCTCACCTCACCGCTACCAACCCTCCAGGCCCTCCAAGGCCCGCTGGCGACTCTTGCATCTCTGTCTCCTTCAGTTCCAGAGTGAGTGCGTCACACCCGTCGGGTTTACTTGTTTAATACCGTTGTGACCTGTCCCCTTCCATGTCACCTAGCTCCTGCCTTCCTTGGGACCAGCATCTCTTGGTGGCTGCCTAACAGGCTTCCCTGCTTCAGTCCACACTGCAGCCAGAGCATCATTTCTCAAATGGATGGTTGGTTACCTCACGCCTTCTATTGCCTTCCATGGCTCCTGCTTACCCTGGCAAAGCCCCAGCCCCAACCCTGTCTGCCTTCCAAGGTTTGTCTGTGAACACTCCACTCACATTCTGCCGTGATCCAACCTCATTTCAGCTTCCAATCCTTTCCCAGTACCTTCTCCTCCTCCTCCTCCTCCTCCTCCTCCTCCTCCTCCTCCTCCTCCTCCTCTTCCTCCTCCTCCTCCTCCTCCTCCTCCTCGTCCTCCTCCACCACCACCACCACCACCACCACCACCTTAGGCCCTTCCTCTCTTGTCTCCCTGCCTACACGCTCCTGTTCAAGATCTGCTCAAAGTTCACCTCTCTGCTACCCAGCCATTAAAAGGAAGCTGCTCTAACTTCTGCTTGATGCCAAATAGAAGGTGCTACACATAGCCCCACACATCATATAGTCCCAGTGATGGAAGGCCAGGGCGAGAGTTGGGGGGAGCAATAGGAACAACTACTGAGCACGCACATACTTCCTTTTAGGATGATGAGAATGTTCTGGAACTAGCTAGAAGTGGTGGTTGAATGTTTTAAATGCCACCACAGTGTTCACTTAAAGGTTAATTTTGTGTTTTATGACTTTCAAGTTCACTACAGTAAGAGAGACTTGAATTGCCTCTTCTGTAGATGCTTTCCCGATGTACACGGGGTGGAGGTGGGGGTGCGGGGGGGGGGCAAACCTCGCTTGCCACAGTGGCCCCATAGCACCTCAGAATCCACTTAGTCCCCTTATTTTGCATGTGTGTGCGTGTGTGTGTGCGTGAGTGAGTGTGTGTGTGTGTGTGTGTGTGTGTGTGTGTGTGTGTCTAGCAGCCTGTTCCTCCTGGGTCCCCCACATGTTCTGGAAAAGGGAGAAGCCCTCCCCACAGTTGGGTCGAACAGTCTATCACAGCCTTACAGGTTCCCTGGAGAGCTGAGCATCATAGCTGCAGCAGAAGGTATTTGCATTCCAGCACAGCTCCACCGCCTCCCTCCCCCTGCAGCTCTGGCCTACTTGCATAAATGCTGGCATCTCTTTTTGGCTCATCTCATGGGTGTTTCCTTTTTATTTACTATTCTCTCCCATTTTGTACCATCAGCACTTCACAGCAGGACGTTGTCCCCCTTTCCCCTTCTTGAAGCAGTTTAGAATGATTAAAGACAAGTAGTGGCCTGCTGGCCCCATTGTGTCTAGGACAGGGAAGAGGCGGGGCACACCAAGCCTGTAGTGGGGACTTCAGAGCCTGCTGCAAATTGGCCGGGAGCTTCTGAGCCTACAGTCTGGGAATCTAGCTGGGGACTGCTCTCTCGAAGGACCTTCCGGGGCTCCTGGCCAACTATGGCAGAACTGAGGGGTGCTCTGGCTTCTTCCCGACCATGCAGCTCAACCCTGCATCTTTGAGTTCCTCTAACATCCAGATGTTGTCCCCTGCAGTTCCCCATCTGGGTCTCCTGCATGTGTTGATGAGGCTGGGTTTGCTGATTGATTGGCTCTCTGTTGTCACCTTGGCCTTGTTTGATCAGCTGGTGCAAAAGCAGTTATGGATGGGAGATCAGCCCTGCCCTGGCACCAGAGGGCCTGGAATTCATCCTTGCCTTCTCCTATCTGCCAGCATGGTCCAAGCCAGAAACCCAGCCATCATTCTACTCTCTGTCTTGCTATTGAACCTGCCAAGTCCTGGGGGTTCTGTGCTCTTAGTTCCTCTCATTGATCTTTTTTTCCACGCTCTCTGCCACAACGTCCCCTCTGTCCCCACTGCTGATAAGCCAGCAGTGACCCCTCACTCCCCTACTTTTCCCCCACTTCATCCATTTTCCTCTCTGTGCTCTGAGCTACCATTTATTTTTTGTTGCTACTGTGGCAAATGACCACCAAAGTGGCTTCAAACAGCACAAATCTATTTCCTTACTGTCATAGAAGTGGGAAGGCCCAATAAAATCCACTTAGGATTCAGAAGATAGCAGGGTTGTTTCCTTTTGGACTCTCCTGGGAAAATAAATTCCACGTCTCTCCTGGTTCCAACAGTTGCCAGCCAACATAGCCAAATCTCTGCCTGAGGGCCAGCTCTTAAGAGATTCCAATGTAAAATATCAAATCCTGTGAAGGGGTAAAAACCAATTAAAATAGCAGAAGCCAACACTGATGAATCTTTCCTAGGTGCTCAAGTTGAGGATAAGCCACTAATACCCTTTGTATTGTTTCACGTTCTAGATGAGAAAGCAGAGGTCAGAAGAAGTGACAGAAAGGTTGAAAGGCACAAAGCTGCCATATTGCCTCACCAAGGTGTTATCAGCACACACATCTACAGCAGGGTTGGACCATCCCTAGATTAGGAGGACTTCCTGTCTAAACTGAGGGTGGGAGTGGGTTGTGCTTTCTTTTCTTGCTTGAATTTTTCAGTACCAGCTGGCAGGCACCGTGTTCCTGGTCTGCTCTGCTTAGGTGTTCAGTCAGTTCTTCCCCAAGCTGGAAAGAGTCTGTGAGAGGGCCTTGGGCCAACTGCCAAGCTGATCTTAGCCTGTACTTTTCCTAGAGTTTGCATAGTGGTGGCTTACTTGTTCTCCTCTTCCAAGCTTGGGATGAAAACTGTTCTACCACCAATCTAGACAACTGGTCAACCACACCCCAACCCATGCCAGTTTTTCAACTTTCATGTTCATTCCTGGCCTGCCTTCCTCAGAGGGATGTATGAAGTCGATTGTGCACAATGTATAACAACTTCTCACTCAGAAGCTCTAGTATTTTGCCTCACTAGCCAGGACTGACTCTAGGTTGGCTCTATGGAGACTATATTTCTTGGTACTCTTCTCTCTGCTCCTGGGCGAATGGGATTTTATAAGCAATTCAGTCAAAGGATTGGATTCTTACCAGAGCTCAGCATACAAGGCAATCTGTTTGGAAAACTGTAGATCTGGTTTTATTTCACAGATACACATGGCACAAGTCACCCATAATGCAGAAAAGCTGTTAGGCTATCAGCAGCCATGGCTGGGCTTTGCTATCTGGCATTGGCTGACTATGGCAGGAGTGACCTTAGACATAAACCCAGCAATACACAAGGTACACACTGTAACTTCACATTACATCAGCTGGTATTTTTTGCTTGTTTTGTTTTGAGATAGCAGGTCATGCAACATCAGCTAGTCTTGAAATCTCTACATAGCTGAGGACGACCTTGAACTTCTTATCCTCTTGCTTCTATCTCCTGAGTGCTAGAATTCTAGGCTTTTGCCACCATGCCCAGTTCTATATGGTGATGCAGCTTAAACCCAGAGCTTCATTCACGTTAGGTAAACATTTTCCCAAACTAGCTACATCTCCAACCCCCATCAACTTATTTTTCAAAATATTACAGTTTCATTTTTTAATTACTTACCAATAAGTATGAAGAAAAAGGAACCATGGAACACCAAGATAAACATTTTGTACATTTTTATTTGATTTCTAGTTGGTTTGCTATTCTTCTAGTAATAGTTTACAAAAGCACATTATGGTATGCGTGTTGTGTTATTCCGTTTTCATTTGGTAGTACATCATGGCTATTTTCTTGGTGTAAATATTGCACGCCTAAAATTTAATGTTCAAGTGTTGTTTTAAATTCCTGCTTATTCTGGAGAAATCATAATTAATTTACTCAACCCCCTTTTATTGGACATTTAATTTGTTTCTGCTTTTGCTCTTTCATAACCTTGACTATCCTTCAGCAAAGCCCTTGCCTGTAACTCAGACTGTTTTCTGAAGAGGTTTGTAGATGTGCAATTACTTGACTGGGAGGGGTGGAAAGGGCTTTTGATGTTTGTTGTTTCAGTATTACATTTGCAAGTCCTGTATAGTTTATGTTCCAATAATCAGTATTTCACGGTGGACCCATTTTGGCTTATTAGAACAGCTTCTTTCCAGTGTCTGTCTTCCATCCACAAATCCATCTGTCCATCTGTCCATCATTTTCTCAGCTCCCAGAATTATGTTTTAAATTGATAATCAGCCATTTTCCTTTTCTTGGGTGTGACTTGAATGGGATATCATTAGTGTTTCATTATTAAATATGATGTTCATCATTGGATGTTTCTGCTTCCATTAAGAAAATGTTCTCTGCTTTTAATTTTTCAAATATTAAAGCAGATTTTTAAAAGTCTTCTAAAAAGAAAAATAAATACTGGCTGCCATCTACAGAGATAATCATTTATCTCCTTTAATCTCCTGTGATTGAGATGTATTATTTTAATCTCCTAATTTGATCTACACTTTATTATCATAATGAATTCTTCCTAGTCAAGGCTTATTACTGTAATTTTTTGTTTTTGTTTTGTGTTGTGGTTTTTTAAATAGAATCTTGCATTCTTGAAATTATGGGTAAATGCCACCACATCTGGCTTAAATCTAACTTTTATTGTTATTTTTAAACTGTTGTGGTACTGAGGACTGAACCCAGGGCTTCACAGCCAAGTCAAGCACTCACCACTGAACTACATCCCCAACTGTAATTTTCAAAGAAACCCCTGAATAGGTTAAGGTTATGTTAACTTTATAGAATAATGGAAAGGCTTCTTGGCACATCATTCTCTGGAGCATCATGCACACAGAGATAGGAAGTACTTATGTCCCTCCCAGGTGTCTCCAGTGAATGAACTAAGGTCTATGTGTGTGGAAAGTGAATCTGTCAACCCAGGCCAGGGCTTTGAGTCTATGCTGAAAACCATGACTCATGCCATTAGATTTCTCCTCTTGTAGCAAAGCTCCCAGGAATTATCTCTCTCCTGAATCCGGCTTTGCTTAGTCACCTGTACACTCCAGAGAGCTCCAACACATAGCAGGGACTTGAAAAAATCAACCCAAAATACTGCACAATACCGCACAGGGTGACTTTTTCTTTCAGAAAACCTTACAAGTGTAAGTCTGGTCTATTAGCCAGACAAACCTAATCTTTGTGGCCTTCCTCCACCTGTCCATTATCTTGGTTTGGCCAGATGATGCTCAAGATGCAAAGCCCTAGGGGTCAAAAGTCACTCTGAAGCTTGTGGAGCTGGAACACACCTCCCCTCCCTACCCCACTCCAACAAAAGTCACCATAAGATGCATTGCGTTCACAATGAGGCAGGCCTGTCAACTCCGTGGGAGGAATTAACATCCCTCCTTGATTCCTTGACATTGGGGAGGACTTTCCTTTAGTCTTTTCTGAGTACTCATGTTTGTAATAAGGGCTCCTGGTCTGTGAATAGCAGACAAACTGATTTCATTTGCGTGCGTGTGCGCATGTGTATTAGGGGGTGACATTGCACATGTTCTGTAACTCTCCACCTTAATTTTTGAGTCAGTGTCTCTCACTGAATGTGGAGCTAACCAACTCAGCTACACTGGCTGGCCAGCAAGCCTGTGAGAGTCTATCTCTGCCTCCCAACCAGTGCTGAGATAACAAGCACACTTCCTTTGTGCCTAGCTTTCAGGTGGGGGGTGGGGATGCAAACCCAGGTCCTCTTGCATGTGCACCAAAATTACCACCTGAACCGTCTCCCTGGCCCCCGACTGATGTGTACGGTAATTCCAGTATTCAGTTTTGTGGCTGGGACAGAACAGATGTCCAAAAGAGAAATCAAACAATTAATGGATGGGAGTTTACTCCAATCTAACAGAAGTCCATCAATGTAAGGAAAACAAACAAAAAGTATGTAGTGTAAATAATGTCCTCTAGACATCTTTGCATCAGAATCTCTTGAGGAAGGTGTTCAAATGCAAATTCCCGCATGCCATCTAGATTATCATATCAGAATCTGTAGAGGAGAGGCCCAGTTTCACACATTTACAACAGGGTCCTCTGGAGGGTCTCATGTGCACTTCCATTTGAGACTGTTTCAGGTGATCATTCTTACTGAGATTATGACAATCTTCCTCATCCGCAGGCCATTCATTGGCTGGCCTACTGTCTTGGTCAAAATTCTATTGCTGTGAAGAGACACCATGACCACACTAACTCTTAATGAGGAAAACATTAATGGGGCTGGCTTACAGTTTCAGAGGTTTAGTTCATCGTGGTGGGAAGTATGGCAGCACACAGGCAGACATGGTGCTGGAGATCTAGCTGAGAGTTCTACATCTGGATCAGCAGGCAGCAAGGAGACAGAATTACTGAGCCTGGCTTGGTCATTTGAAACCCCAAAACCTACCCCAGTGACACACTTCCTCCAACAGTGCCTCACTACTTCCTCCAACAAGGCCACACCTTCTAATCCACAGCTCCACTCCCGAATGACCAAGCATTCAAATCTATGAGCCTGTGGGGGCCATCCCTATCCAAACCACCACATCCACTCACTTGCTGCCTCCTCTTTATGGAAGAGCATGGTTAACCTGCTCAAAGAGCATGGAGAGAAAAGGATACTAGGGGAGGGGTATCTCATGTCTCTAATGGATTATCCAAATCAAAAGATGGGTTATAATTAGAAGTTTCAATTTCTCCAACAGCTGTTGGGGAAATCAACTCTCATGGTAGGCAGGGCCCAGCAAGGCTTTGCAGTGCTTGACAGACAAGATGGCCCGAGAAACAGGTAGCACAGCTGTGGAAGGAGTGGCCTGTGGGACGGAAGTCGATTTGCTGAGCACCTGCTCTGTGACCTCATTGTGCTTTGCTAGGTGTATCTTCACTTCTGAATCCCCGTAACAGTCTTAAACAAGCTAGGTCGTTGTCCTAGGTTGAATTTCTCTCCAGAAGCAGATTCTAAGAAAAGATGTAAGCCCCAGAAATACAGACATGAGGTGACAGCAGAAGAATGGGGTGAGTGTCTAGAAAGGCATGGGACCAGTGGTGAGCATGCCAGCAAGCTATAGCGTCTAAGCCAACAGACACTGGGTATCGCACAATGGAATATTTCCTGGGGTTTCAGAGTTTAGACATTGAGGCTCTGAGAGTCAGCAGCATGGTCAGGTTCTGGTGAGGGCCTTCCTCCAGTTTGCAAATCTTAACTTCCTTATTTTTGCTCCCAAGGCACAAAGAGGACTAACAAGCTGCTCCACCTCCCTTTATCAAGGAGGCTGGGCCCATTCATGAGGTCTCTGTCCTAGCCTTGTTTTCTCCTCAAGTATTCTAAATCAGTTCCTGGACCTCATCTCCAAAGACCATCATACTAAGGATTAGGATTTCTGCATATGGGGTTGGGGGAGGGGACATTAACATTCACATTGTAAACACCAGCTATTGCTATGGAAGCCGGGAACTTCTTCCCAGTGGGGAAATAGCAGACAGTGAGTAACATGATACTCTGTGTGTGTGTGTGTGTGTGTGTGTGTGTGTGTGTGTGTGTGTGTGTAATAAATAATAAATAAATGAATACACTAAGAACTCCATCAGAAAGCATTAAAGAGAAGAAGAAAGAGAAAGAAGAACAGGTAGCTGAATAGGAACTTGGAGGCAGAATTCATTCTGCCCAGAAATTAGCTTAGGATGTGACAAACTGCCCTTTTGAGTATGACCAGTGCCATAGGTTGGTGGTCAACCCTCCCATCATCCTTGTTGGCCACCTGTCCTTCATCCTTCTTGGCTTGGTCCTAATTTTGGAGCACTGTGTGCTGACCTAAATGTTCTTGTTTGGGTGAATCCCCTGAACCGCATTACAAAAATATCCCCAAACCTCACAGTTCTTGATTCTAGAGATGTGTCAGTCTGTGTTCTCTTTGGTGCTGTTCCACATGCACATGGTTTCATGGAAATACAGTCAGTGCCTACCAGTCATTTCCCTTACTGCTTACACATGATGTGACACTGTGCACATGTTCCCAAGCCCAGGCTCTAATCCAGATCTTCAGGAATGTCTGTCAATGTGCCTTCACAAGGATAGGGTCCCAATACACTTAAGAACCCCAGACAATCACTCTGTGGCTTCCGTATTTCAACTTCCTTGACAATACTTACATTTAGAAATAGTTTTTATTCATTTATTGGCTTGTTAATCCGGGTCCTCAACTGTGCAGTAGAAAGGCACAGGTACTGCCTTACTCAGCAACTGACTGAGTACTAACTGTACCCAAGAAGTGCTGGGTACACAGTGGGTGCTCAACACATGTGACGAATAAATGAGCAGACACAAATGTAAGAGGGAATCGGTTTTTTCCTTCATGTCGCTATTGCTTGTTTAACCAGACTCTTGGGTATTTCCAACCTTGTTCTTCCTGAATAGTCTCCAGTACGCCAGGTGTAGGGGTAGAAGGAACCATTCAGAAAAGACATTTCACTCTCCCTTGCCCCAAATCACTTACCAACAACTTCATCCCTTTCACGCATTTTGTGACAGGTACTGAAGGAACCCAATCTAAGGCCACTGAAGAGGCACACACCAGGATGAGAGTCCAGCTCTGGGTCTGTGTTTTCTATACCATGAATGTGGCCATGTGATCTGTCAAGGATGGAGTCACTTCTAGATAATATAAGTAGTGACAAATGCAATTGTAACAGTCACAGTCTCCGAGCTATGAACATGTCACAGCATGCCAGTGTACTTTTTTCCAGGCTGCCAATCAATCTACTCCATGGTGTAAAGGGTAATTTATCTTTTCTTCACCTTGACTCAGCCTCAGATAGACTTGACCCTGATAACTATGGTGGTTTGCATGACAAGGGCTCTTATAGGCTCATATATTTGAATGCTTGCTTCCCCCATTGGTGGAACTGTTTAGGAAGGATTTGGAGGTGTGGCCTTGTTGGAGGAGGTATGGCACTAGAGGTGGGATTTGCGATTTCAGAAGCTCATGCCATTCCTCGTTAGCTTTTTCTGCTCCCTGCTTGTGGTGGATAAGGATGTGAGCTCTCATTTACTGCTCCAGCTCCATGCTTGTCTGCCCGCTGCCATGCTCCCCACCATGATCGTCATGGACTAAACGCTCTGAAACTGGAAGCCCCCAGTAAACTATTTCTTCTATAAGTTGCTTTGGCCGTGGCATCTTAGCACAGAAAAGGAAACGTAACTAAGATAATGACCATTGCTAAGCCCAAACCACGGGGACTGATGCTTGTGTTTTATCTTCTCCCTCTGACCCCTGTGGTCTGTGCTGAGAATGTTCTCCACTGGGAGGTGAATCCAGAGACCCTGGGCAAGGCCTAACTCAGCTCTCAGATAACATAACCAAGCCCAGAGCCTCTGATTCTGTCCTACCAAGAGCACTGTGATGTTTTTTTTTCTAGAAGCTAAAGGGGAACTACCTGGGGCAGCTCTTTTTTTGTGAATTAACAGATAGTGTGAGTCAGCTACTTGCCTGGGATGGGTGGTCCTCACATCCTACTGAAAAGAACCTCCAGGATGGATTCTTCTTGATGGATAGCTAACTCCAGTGCAGCTGAGTGTGGACACAGCACAACGTGCCTTTCAGCACACATGCTTCAGTCTTGGGAGCACTGAGGTATGCTTGACACGCTGCAGGCTTGTCCTCAGGGAATGTCCTCTGGCAGATGAAAGGCATCCCACTCTGAAAACCTTTCTCTTTTGAATGAATGAATGGCTCTCATGGCTCATATTCCCACCTTGAGTTTTGTGACCATTCAGGTTCTGTCCCCAAAGCTCCCCCTGCAGATGAGACACAACGATACATTAACATCAGCACCACACTGTTCTCAGTGATGATGGGGGGTGGGAGGGCATTAACTCCAGCACCAGAGTGTGCAGGGCATGGTGTTACAGGCCTGTTGTCCATGCTTCTAAGGAGGTTGAAGCAGAAGGGTCATGAGTTCAAGGCCTACCTGGCTATAGAGTAAATTCAAGGCCAGCCTGAGTGATTTAGTGAGATCTTGTCTTGAAATAATAAGTAAAAAGGTGCCTCAGCGGGTTAGAGTGCTTTCTGTACAAATATGGTGACCTGCATTTGGCCCCCCCAGAATTCATGTAAAAAGCCATGCATTGTCATGTGCCCTAGCGTACACACCCATGCACACACATACTCCCCCCCACCAATACACATACACAGATGTAAAGCAGGGGGCGTGGATGTACTCACTGGCAGAGCGATTATCTAGTATGCATAAGACCCTGGGTCAGTCTTCAGCATTACAAGAATAAATAAGTAGCCAGAGCGCCAGATGTTTTCCTGACAGAAAGCAGCTGCTCCAGGTGAGGTACCTTTGGGTGCTAAGCCATCACACAGGACCATTCAAAACAATGGTATTATCAGTCTGTTTAGCTAATGCTAAAGAAAACACTTCCCACTAGCGCCAATAATAGGCAATTAGCAAATGGTGATGTATTTTGAGAACAAAAGGCATCACTGGTTTTTATTTTATTATTGCAGTTGTTAACAGCTTTGGAAGTGTGGCTCACATTTGTCTCTGGAAGAAAAAACTGTTTGTTGTCTGAGTGTAAAGACAGTCACCCCATGCACACGCAGTGCTAATAATCGTGCGTCTTTAATGGTGCCGTAACTCGCAGGTAACAGCACTTGAGATGTCTGGCTTTTTCTTCCTCCATTTAACCTTCCCCAGACATGCTTGGCTTTACAATAAGCTTGGCGGCCTTGTCTTGACAGGGCCTGCTCTGAACTTGGCTCTCAGAACGTTGGGGATGTGTAAGGAAACTCTCAGACCAATTAGCACCGGAGTCTCCTGCTTCTGGGGAGAACTAGCAGACAAGACTCTCCAGGCTGCCTGGCTCTCTGCTTGCTGTCTGGGGAGTGAGGAGCAGGGCCTGGGTACCACAGCAGCATACTGAACTGCTCAGAACTAGCCCAGCCTCTCCCCTTCCCGGCCCTCCGCCCTGGCCTTACACTGGGGGATCTCCAATCCATCACTCTGGCCTCTCTTCCCGGCCTCACTCCCCTCTGTCCTTGGTTCATATCCACACAGCAAGCAGAGCGGAATTTTTATTTCTAAATTGCTCTATTGAGGTCTGATTGGCTTATACCCACCTCACCTGCTTTATGTTGACGGGTTTGTGAATATACACCTGTTAAATCCTCCACATCAGGGCCACACCACCCCCACCATCTCCTCCTGTCTCCTTTATTATTGTTGTTGGGTTTCGTGTGCATTCTTAAAATTCGCTAAGAATGGGCTTTTTAAAATGTTAATCTACTGGCATTAATATCCTGCTGTTTGCCCATCAGTGGCTTCCCATGGTGTCTATAATAAAATCTAACTGCCTTCACAGGGTTTATCTGATGGTCTGAAAATTCAGCTGGTCCTTATTGGCTCTTATAAGCCTTGTCCAGCTGGTTGTCTGAGAAGCCCTCTGAACCCCTGGAGCTCAGCAGTGAAGGGGTAGCAAAGTGGGTGCCCACTTGGTGTGGGTCAGCACTCACTTGGATGCAAGGGAGGTCTACCAGGCAGTTTGCACCGCTCTGAGCATCTAGCAGCTACTCCGCTTCCAGGTTCCAGCCATTCCCCCGGCCACCCTACCACACAGCCACACTGACACCCCCTCCCGTTCCCCCAAACACCTCAGTTTACTGTCAGGACGCTTGCCCATGCTATTGCTCGGGGGAGGTTCTGCACTCAGAGCCCCTTTAAGGGCCGGCCTTTTTCCTCCTGTTGCTTCCTCAGAAGTCTTTACCCTAATGGAGAACTGGGAGGTGGTGGCCCACGCTTTTAATCCCGGCACTCAGGAGACAGAGACAGGTGGATCTCTGTGGGTTTGAGGCCACCCTGAGCTACAGAGTGAGTTCCAGGACAGACTCCAAATCGACACGAAGAAAGCCTGTCTTGAAAAAACAAAAAAATCCTACCCTAATGGAGGATACGTGTTGCCCTCCTACACTGGGAGCCATGTCCCGACTGCCCTCCACAGCTCCAGAAAATAGAATGCTGTGTCACAGTAATTCTCGAACAGAAAGAAGGAAGGAAGGAAGGAAGGAAGGAAGGAAGGAAGAAAGGAAGGAAGGAAGGAAGGAAGGAAGGAAGGAAGGAAGGAAGGAAGGAAGGAAGGAAGGAAGGAAGGAAGGGGAGGCAAAGGGGAGGAAACAGCAAAAGTTAGAGCTACATGGAGTGAAGGTCTGAGCCCACAGTGCTGTAGCCATGATTTCCATTTTACAGATGAGGAAAATGAGGCTCCTGGCTGGAAGTAATTTACTCAGATCACACAGCCAGGCAGTGTGGAGGTTCCTGTCAGTCAGTCAGCTCATTAGCACATCCTCCCCCAGCTGGGAGGAGACAAGGACCCAGCCTCTCCTCCCCTGGGGGGGGGGGGGGGGATGCATGCTGGACGTTACTACCAGGCTGAACATCTTAATATTCCAAGCCTATTCCTCAGCAGGCATCAGCATTTCAGAAAGTGCAAACGGAGTTTTCATTCCATTCGCATTTTTTCCTTTCTGTCTTCCCAGTCAGGGCTCCCAGGTAGGTAGGTGATAAGGGACTCTGAAGGCTTGAAGCATGTAAATCCTTTGAGGTAACTGCACTTTGCAGTGGCCCAGGAGGGGGTGGGGGCTGGAGGGACTCTCCTGCTGGCCACGCCCTCCCCCACAACCTTCTCTTGTGCAGTTCCCGGGCATCTGCCTCTGATGGGCTTCTGTCACAAGGTGCCTGGAGCTGAGCGGCTTAGAAACAGCTGGCATTTACTCACCACGGTCCTGGGGGCCGGGAAGCCCAAGATTATGGCAGATTTGCTGTCTGGGAAGGGCCCACTTTGTCATTCATAGACCATCTTTTTCACAGTGTCCTCCCCGAGTCTCTTCTATAAGGCCCCATCTTATCCACAGGAGTTCTGCCCTTACCACCCAAGCACCCCTCCAGAGCCCCACCTCCTTATACCATTCTGGGACTAGGAGTTTAACACAGGAATTTAGGAAGACACCAGGATGTGCCAGGACAGCAGCCGCATTCCTATGAAACAGATACAGGGAGCGGGGTGCATTTGGTCAGAATGGCCTGTGGCAAACAAATTTATTTATTTGTTTTTTTTTAAGGTTATTTTTTAGGAGTAAGGGGAAAGCCTAGGCAAATGATAGTGAGGAATGAAGGGAGAAATTTACTAACCATAGGCAGAGCCAGAGGGCTGGGATGACCACAAATTGGCTGCCACCAAGGAGGAGTAAACAGCCAGGGAGCTAAAAACCAGAAGTATCAACTGAAAATGTGCAATTAGAAGAACAAGCCATTCATTCATTCATTCATTCATTCACTTACTCAACAAGTTTTTCAACTCTTGCTATATTTTATTTATTGCTATAATCAGAGTTCACGTTACACAAGATAGGAACAAAAGAGTGGATGTGTGTGTGTGTGTGTGTGTGTGTGTGTGTGTGTGTGTGTGTGTAGAGAGACATAGTCTCATGTAACCCACATTGGCCTCAGTCTCACAATGTAGTGAAGATGACATCAAACTTCTGATCCCCCTGCCTCCACCTCCTAAGAGCTGGGATTATAGGCATGTGCTAATGCTCACTTTAAGCAGTCCTGGGGATTGAACCCAGGGCTTGTGTGTGATAGACAACTACTCTACTCAGCTGAGCCAACCTCCCCAAAGCCAGTATCCACTGACTCCCTACACTAGCCAGTTCCACCATGGAGCCTGACCCATTTATTCTAGCAGCTAGCACCCATCAGAACTCCATGGCTAGTCTAGTGAGTCTCGTAGACAGAATGGTAGAAAAATGTGAACTTATGAATAGATGAAGGAACAAATAAATTGAGGGCCTTCCAAGGCAGCCTTTGCTATTTCCCATTTACAGACTGGGAAGATTGGGTCAAAGGGAGCTGTTAACTTGATATAGAATCCACACAACGAATGGGAAGGAAAGCCAGCTCCCAAGCCCGTGTCCGTGTGTTGAGAACAAAACCTGTAGCTATTTGTAGAGCACAAAGCGCTCAGTTTGTGAACGGGTGAACCTCAAAATTGTGCTCTCTGCCTTCCTGGGAGAAGGAGGTTTTCCTTCTGGAGATGAGGAGCAGGCATGTGCCACTAAGGGGCAGATTGAGGCCTGGCTTTGTGTGATGTCTACTGAGGTGCTGAGTGTGGAAATGAGTTGGCACCAATGTTGTTTTAAAAATGATAAGCGGAAGCCGGGCGGTGGTGGCGCACGCCTTTAATCCCAGCACTCGGGAGGCAGAGCCAGGCGGATCTCTGTGAGTTCGAGGCCAGCCTGGGCTACCAAGTGAGCTCCAGGAAAGACGCAAAGCTATGCAGAGAAACCCTGTCTCGAAAAGTCAAAAAAAAAAAAAAAAAATGATAAGCGGTGCTGGTTACCATGTGGAAAGGTCATAAGGCACGAGCCATGACAAAACCCAGTATAAGAGCTTTATTAAGAGGAGGGGGGCAAAAGAACCATGGCCTGGGGAAGAAGTATGTACAGAGAGCAGAGAGAAAGAGATAGTGAGGGCAGGAGAGAACAGAGCAGAGAAGAGAGGGAGTCTGTGTCGGCTCTTTAAGGATTCTCATGCACAAGCGCAGGTAGGCTTATGGAGCTACGCCATGCATGGGCTGATTGCGTGACCACACTGCACGTACGCACTGATGATGTAAGACGCAAGCGCCCTTGCTTAGCTTCTGAACTGCACATATGCGGCCATGCAGCTGGAGTGACGACAGAATCCTAACAAGTAGTGAGGAAGGAGGGTAAGAGGGAGCCATGGAATGTTCCCGAGAAGGAAGGCACACACAGGATGTGCAGCAGAGCTTGTCTGGACAGCTCCATTTAGAACCACCAAGGCAGGGCTGCAGACCTGGGAACTGATCTCACTGGCCATGTCTACTTTGGTCTCAGATCTGTCCCCAGCCTGTGTCTTCTCTTTCCCTCAGTAGTGTACTATCACACCACAGTCAGGTCTCCATCCACTTTGCTTTGATACTCGGTGAAAACAAGTGGTAATCACCAAGAGTGACTATTCCAACCACTAGCAGATAAGAATTTATCACTCAAGGAATCCCCCATCCCAGGCCCTGGGCTGGGACTGCAGAAGTCGGGGTCGGGGATGCTGGTGGAGATGGACTCCTGGTCCCAAACACTTTACAACCTAGATGATGTAGATGGTGGTGATGTGGGGTACTTTGCTGGCCTTGCCTCGGGCTAGATATGGAGTTCAGTCTCCCACCCTGTCTCCCTCTCCATCTCCCTCTCCCTCTCTCTGATGTATGTTTTCAGGTGGGTATTTGTGTGTGCATGCACACATGTGTGCACCTGCATATGGAAGCCACAGGTTGACATCAGGTGTCTTTTTCAACCGCGCCTTGCCCCAGCCCTGTCTTGGAAGCCCATCCATCTTTGTTTCTGGGAGTCATGATGAGAGGCACCAGCATTAGAGTTCAGGTTCTGGATGATGCTCCCCAGGAAAGGGCGTCAGCTGCCGCAGACTTTGGGCTGAGTCACTGAGTGCCCATGGAGTGTTACCTGGAATTGTCACTACTGACAGCAGCCAGGGTGGAGCTTGGGTTTTGCAAGCGATAAACTAAAGCTGGGTAAGTTTTATTGCTTATCTTAAGGGGCGGAGCCCAGCTTGGAGGATGGATTTCCAACATAGTCAGTTAATTCCTGCAAACCCTGTAAAACTGAGTGCCCATGGGTTTGCTCCAGAGTTCATTGAACATACTCATGGGAACCTCCTGAGCCCTGCTTAGCACAGCTTCGTATCCAGCCCATGAGACTCGTGCATAAACATTCGGGAGGAGGTTGAAAGGCATCCCCAGGTCCACCTGGAGCAGGGTTAGAGGTCCAAGCTCGAATTCTTTGGCTCAGTCCACATCATTCAAGTTTTATCGTTAACTTGCTGGAAGTCTTAATGAGGAGCCGACCTGGAGGCCCTGATCACCCTCCCAGCAGGACAGGTCCCCCTCCCCTGATGGCTCCATAATTCTTGTGGCCAAAACCACTACATGAGTTGACCTGGAGTTCTGTCATGAGTCGTCTACCTGGTAGTTACTGAAACAGCATAGGGAAGCTGCAGCTATTTGAGTTTCAGATATGAAAAAGCTATTCCAGAAACATCCTGGCTGTTTTCAGGGTGTCTTTTGCTCTCATACCCCAAGTTTGGATTGCAAGTTGAGGGTACTGAGATCCCAGGTAACCGCCCATGTGAGAGCCAGGCAGGATTTAGAGAGGGAGAAGGGTGGCTTCCAAAATCAGCTTAATGTTCCCCTGTGCACAGTAGAGCCTGGAACCACACACTCTGTTCCCTTCCGTGTGCTGAAACCAGCCGTTCTGGATGGCTAGGACGGGCTGTGAGATCCTGAGCGGATGGCGGTCTTTCAAAGACTTAGGAAGTAAACAAACAAACAAAACGACTGTTTAAAAAATGTACAAAGAGCCAGGCGGTGGTGGCGCACGCCTTTAATCCCAGCACTCAGGAGGCAGAGGCAGGCGGATCTCTGTGAGTTCGAGGCCAGCCTGGGCTACCAAGTGAGTCCCAGGAAAGGCGCAAAGCTACACAGAGAAACCCTGTCTCGAAAAACCAAAAAAAAAGAAAAAAAATGTACAAAGCTCTTATTTTGAAAGTGTTTTCTACTGCATTCAATCAATGAAATTTCCTGGCAACCACTTGGAGTTGCTGTTGTAATCCACAATTTTGGGAGGAGGAAACTAGGGTCCAGAGAGATTAAATAATTTGTCCCAGGTTGCATATCAAGACAGCGGAGACTGGAGCACAGAACTTGAGTCTAGAGACGGGAGCAGGGAACTTGAGTTTAGCCTCTCCTTCTACCCTGGGTCCAATGCAGTGCTTTTTTTACCTGAGAAAGAAACAAGGAAATTTTGTTGCTTTTGTTTGCTTGTTGTTGAAAAATTAGAAGAGACAGGAACAGAAATAATTGAAATGTCCAGCAAAACCCCAAGCTAAGTCCAAGGCAGAGCTCTGTGAGATGGGACCGCTTGGAGCACTTCAGTTCCAAGTTTAGGGAGAGATCGTGAGTGAGCTCAGCTGGACGAGCAGACATTGCAAGGACAAAGACCTTGTGTTACTCACACACCCTTAGCACCAAGCCCTGGGCCAGGACACAGTAGACACGCTGTAAGTGCTTGCTGAATGGATGCATAGCCAGGTCTTGTCTAATGAGGGATTCAACTTTGGCCCTGTGTGTGTCAATCTGACCTAAAGGTACCTGCAGGACTCACAGCTGCCTGGACCCCCAAGCACAGTGGCCTGTTTATCTGACTTACAAGGCCCAACACAAATGGGGGTGCGGAGAGACCCTTATTAAAATGGTTATGGAATGCAGAGTGACTGCAGCAGACCATTAAGGTCTGCACAGGGGTCTCGCAGGGCTAAGCTTACAGCCCGCCAAGCTGGCTTTGCTCCTACGTAGGATTTTGACCTCTTTTGGGCAAATGGAGGTTCATCCAGGGCTTCTGAGACAAAGGCTGGTGTGGAATTTTCCACAGCAGCAAGAAGGATTCCAGATGTTCCATGCCCAGCAGGGACAGGTGGAAGCCACCTGGCGGATCTCATGAAGGACTCCAGCTGTAATCCTTCCCTGGTCTTTATCTCTCAGGGCAGTTCCTCACGTAGAAGGGCTCCTCCTTGCTCCCTGCTCTCTGACCCCCAAAGCCAGTGGCCCCCAGGGCCCCAACTTAAGGAGGGATCGAATTTTCACCCCCCCCCACTTTTCCGCTCTTATCTGTACCACTGTTAATCAAGTTAGTTTGAATTATAAAAATAACAATCACCAATAGTTGCTATAGTCACTCAGGCCCTGGTGTATGTTGGATGCTGGGTTCACAGCACGTGATCTGTATGGTCACTGTGCACATGAGGTAGTCTTCTCCATCCCCACTCCACAGATGAATAAATTGAGGCCTAGGAGGTCAGATCCCCATCTAAGGACACTTGATAGCTGTAAGGCCAGTACTTGAGACAGAGTATGTTGGGTGGGTGGAAGGGAGTGTTATTATGGATGCGGCCAGGGGATGGCCGTGTCTTTCATCCTTCAGGAGCCAGTCACTTTTTTTTGAGACAAGTTCTCTCAGTCCTGGAACTTGCCCATCAGGTTAGGCTGGCTGACCAGGGAATCGCAGGGACCCACCTGTCCCTTCCTTCCCAGGGCTGGGATTACAAGTGGTGTCGCCATGTGCACCTTTTTACCAAAGTGTGAATAGGGATCAAACTCAGGTCCTTGAACTTGTAAGGCAAACACTTTACAGATGATCTGTCTCTTCAGCCTAATGGGATTATGTTTGGTGTTGCTTCCCTATAGGTTTGCAAGCTCCCAAAGTTATGGGTACCATCTCATCCCCTGCTGTCTCCTCCATACTTACGATGGTTTTCAGGATTCAGTCCGTCTCGGGTCGGTGAGGTATCGCTTGTGACAAGCCACCTCTAGACTCAAATGGATATAAGCAACAAGCATGTCTGGTTAGCTGGATGTCTCTGCTGGTCCTGGCTGGCCTTCAGTGTACATCTTCTAGGTCAGCCATAGGTCAGAATCAGCTGTGCTTTCGGAGCTAGGTGCTCCCGTAAATCTGAGGTCAGCTTGCTGCGGACAGTGCTGTACTCAGAGGGGACAGTCAGACTCCTCCCCAATCTCCTTCCTGAAGCTGACCAATGGCTCCTCTAGGGCTCCAAGAATGGAGTGAAGTTGACCAGGTTTTCCTGAGGTCTGGATTTAGCGATCAGTTGTTTGGAGCTCAACATATGTAATGCATTCTCTTGGCCAAAGAAACCACAGGGCCCAGCTCACAGCAAGGAAGGATGTACCAGAGTCCCGATGAGAGACATAGGGAATAGAAGGCCATGCGCACAGATAAACTTCACTAACTCAATGATTACGCACATGTATGTACCAGGTCCTCTCTTAGCCTCTTCTATATTGGCACATCTGGTCCTGGTCACCACCCACTGAAGCATTTACTAAACTCTAGCCCCATTTTATAGATGAAGTGACCAAATCCCAGAAAGGTTGTGTAACTTCCTCCAGGTCAAACAGCTAGGAGGAGATGGGACCTGGATTTGAACCCAGGCAGTCTGCCTCTGGGACATGTATGGCCACCCTGTTAATCCTGCCTCTTGATAATCCTTAACAAGCTCCTCTTTGATGGGAGCCGTGGTTGTTTTTAATCCCAGGGCATGGAATTTGAGATACGCACTCTCGGCTCATTTCAATACAAGCTGCCTCCAAGGCGATCCCAAATTTTATTGTCTGGCAGCAGAGCTGGCTGGCTGAAAGATAGACTCCAGAGTTTTATTAACTGTCTCCATGGCAATTTCGAGGACATTGGTTACATGGGAAGCTTTCCTGATACCTCTTATCCATAATGGCACTGGAAGTCCCAGCCAGGCTGATCTATGGCTTTTAATCAACTAATGGATGGGGGTCTCTGGGTACAGATTCTCCACATCCAGTCTTGTTAGAACAGGAAGGATTCCATGGGCTTAGTCAGCCTGGCTCCCAACAGATAGAGTCCTTCTGTGCATAACATGAGGCCTTCAGCTCTGTCCAAAGCTGCAACACCATCAGGGCCTTGGAGGTCTGGCACCAGCTGCACCTGCTTGCCAAGCTGCCTGCCATGTCCCTCAGCTGAGTGGACTCTGGGGTCAGCGCCTCAAACATTTCCTGCAGGAGAGGGTTGTCAGTGCCCTGGAGTGAGGACCAAGGCTTTGGCAGCAGGAAAAAAATAGAGGTGTGTGTGTTGGGGTGGGGGTGAATTCAAATATCTTCTGTCCTTAGCAGCTTTGTGACCTTGGACAGCTTGCTTAAGCTTTCTGAAATTTCTTGTTCTGAACAATAGAATAAGAACTTGTGGAGAATTAAGTGGATGGCACATTTAAGTTCACACAGGGCCAGGCAACTTCTCTGCACTCTCCTCCTCCTCCTCCTCCTCCTCCTCCTCCTCCTCCTCCTCCTCCTCCTCCTCCTCCTTGTCATTGAGGCTGTACCCACCCTTCTCCCTTCTCCCTGGCCTGATGGGAAGGGAAGCAGCGAGCAATACCTGAAGTAGTCATCCTACAGAGGGAAAAGGTGTATTTTGGCTCACGGGTTTGGAGGTTTTGATCCATGGCTGATTGAGCCCATTGATTTTGGGTCTGTGGCTACGCAGGAATGAGTGGCAGAGAAAAACACCCATCTCACGACGAGAGGGCAAAGATGAGATATCCCCATTTTTCATGTGCATTAGTCCTTTCCGGGATACAGCCAGTGACCCAAAGGCTTCCCTTGAGGGCCGCCTCTTCATTTCCACAATCTTCCTGTAGCACCATGCAGGTGGCAGCCTCTCCACATCACCTTAGGAGGCACTTACCATGCAAACTGTGCAAAAGCTGTGCGGAGGGGGCCTGGACTTGAGGAAGAAGGCCTGGGTTCTAGGCCCCGCTGTCTCCTCGGCCTCTTCCCGAGATCTTCCTCCCTGCAGGAGGGGGACACCCACTTCCCTCTGAGGCACTGTCATCCTGCTGAGCCACTGCATGGAAATGTGGCTTGTAGACTCGGCATCCCCTCCGGAAGAGCCACGCATGGCTTCTGTGTAATTCACTGTCTTTTTCCTGCTCTACACTGGGGACTTACCAGTGGGGAGGCACTAAGTGAATTCTTGAAATCCTTGCCCCCAAATCAGCCCTGGAGAGGGAACAGCACACACCCCTTCTTGGAGCCCCCAAAAGGACGGCAACCATGCTGGCACTGTGACCTTTAACCTCTGGCCATGAGACTGGCAGAGAATGTTTCTATCGTGTCCAACCCCCCAAGATTTGGGATGTGTTACACTAACAGGTGTCTCCCGCCCTTGTCACCTGAACCCCTGACTCCTGCGACTGCTGATACTTCCTGCCTGAAACAGCTGTCCCAGATCTGCGCTGAAAAAGAGACAGTTTTGGGTGGAGACAAGGAAGTTGGGATGCAGAGGGTGTGGGATGCCAGGAAAGTGAACCAGTCATCCACCCCTCCCTTAGAGACATCAAAGGCCTGGGGCTGGGGATCCTGGGTATGATCAAGTGTCCGCCCCCAGCACAAGCTCTTCAGAAGAAAGCCAAATGTCCCTGAGAGTATCTAAGGAAGTAGGCTGGGGCGTTTCTGGAAGTGCTTCTGGCTGCACAGACAAACAAGAGCAGTTCCAGGAAGAAGGAGTCTAAGTGGGGAGGAGCCTTTCCTGCTTGGGGTGCCCCTCTGGGGGGCACAAACGAACCCTCACTTAGAAATATCCTCAGCAGAAGATAGGGCGAGACTCACAGACCTGAGGAAATTCCTTTCTTTTGTACTTTCTTACCTGCAGAAAGTTTAAGGTCGTGTGTGTGTGTGTGTGTGTGTGTGTGTGTACACCTGTGCATGTACAGGTGTGTTTGTGTATTGCCTCCTGTGTCTGAGTGCAAAGGCCAGAGGACAACTCAGCTGTTGTTTCTCAGGAACTGTCCACCTTATTTTTTGGGGGGAAACAGGATCCCTCACTAGCCTGGAACTCACCAAGTACACTAGGTTAGCTGGCCAACAAGCCCCAGGGATGCACTTTTCTCCCCGTCCAAGGCTGAAATGAATGTGTCACCACAGCCACTTCATCATGTGGGTTCTGGGGACCGAACTCAGGTCTTCATGCTTGTACAGCAAACACTGTATGCCTGTGTTAGATCACTGTATCCCTGTGTTGGAATATCACTGCATCCCTGTGTTGGATCACTGTATCCCTGTGTTGGAATATCACTGCATCCCTGTGTTGGGTCACTGCATCCCTGTGTAGGATCACTGCATCCCTGTGTTGGATCACTACATCCCTGTGTTGGATCACTGCATCCCTGTGTTGGGTCACTGCATCCCTGTGTTGGGTCACTGTATCCCTGTGTTGGAATATCACTGCATCCCTGTGCTGGGTCACTGCATCCCTGTGTTGGGTCACTGTATCCCTGTGTTGGATCACTGTATTCCTGTGTTGGATCACTGCGTCCCTGTGTTGGATCACTGTGTCCCTGTGTTGGATCACTGCATCCCTGTGTAGGATCACTACATCCCTGTGTTGGATCACTACATCCCTGTGTAGGATCACTACATCCCTGTGTAGGATCACTACATCCCTGTGTTGGGTCACTGCATCTCTATGTTGGGTCACTGCATCCCTGTGTAGGGTCACTGCGTCCCTGTGTTGGGTCACTACATCCCTGTGTTGGATCACTGAATCCCTGTGTTGGGTCACTGCATCCCTGTGTTGGGTCACTGCGTCCCTGTGTTGGATCACTGTGTCCCTGTGTTGGGTCACTGTATCCCTGTGTTGGGTCACTGTGTCCCTGGGTTGGGTCACTGCATCCCTGTGTTGGGTCACTGCATCCCTGTGTTGGGTCACTGTGTCCCTGGGTTGGATCACTGTATCCCTGTGTTGGGTCACTGCATCCCTGTGTAGGATCACTGTATCCCTGTGTTGGATCACTGTATTCCTGTGTTGGATCACTGTGTCCCTGTGTTGGGTCACTGCATCCCTGTGTTGGGTCACTGCATCCCTGTGTTGGGTCACTGTGTCCCTGTGTTGGGTCACTGTATCCCTGTGTTGGGTCACTGCATCCCTGTGTTGGGTCACTGCATCCCTGTGTTGGGTCACTGTGTCCCTGTGTTGGGTCACTGTATCCCTGTGTTGGGTCACTGTGTCCCTGTGTTGGGTCACTGTATCCCTGTGTTGGAATATCACTGCATCCCTGTGTTGGGTCACTGCATCCCTGTGTTGGGTCACTGTATCCCTGTGTTGGGTCACTGCATCCCTGTGTTGGATCACTGCATCCCTGTGTTGGGTCACTGCATCCCTGTGTTGGATCACTGCGTCCCTGTGTTGGATCACTGTGTCCCTGTGTTGGTGATGATGATATTGATGAAGGTATTAAGGTAATGAACACTATCACCCAGCTCAACACTTCACATGCTCCATCTCATCTCACCCTCACAATCTTCCTAAGAGATCGATTCTGATTGTTCCTGTTTTACACGTGAGATACGAAGACACAGAGCAGTGAAGTCCTGAGGCCAGAGTCACACAGCAGTCAGTCAGAGCTGGGGATTCCAAAGCCACTCAAAGTCAGCATGAGATAAGTGCTCACAGGAAGGAAATGTCACATCCAAACCTGCAGCTCTGCCTTTTGCTGGGGATAGTTGTGTTCCCACATTGTGAATAACACTTTGTCCTAATACACATGTCTCCAGAAACGAAAGGGAAGGCAGGGCCCTGGTTAATGCTCACTGGAAGCTGTTCCCAACATGTTGAACAACAAGCCAAGAAGGGATATCAGGATCAGCATAGGCCTCACCAGGGGAAAGGGCCTTCAAAGGATAGATAGGAGTTGTTCCATCAATGAGTGAGGCTGAGGGTATTCAAGGTCCCTGGAACAGTATCTACAAAGCAAAGAGGAGCCAAAGGCCTGGCTTGCTTTAAATTGTGTGACTGTATCCTAGGGTGGAAACAGTGGTCTGTGAAAAAGAAGAAGTCAAGGAGAGGATCCTGCAGATGCTGGGAGTAACTGCAGCCTTTGCACCTGTGAGGCCTCCAGAGCACCCCACACACACACACACACCCAGAGGAACCTTTGCAGGGCTGGACGGCTGAGCACTGGTTCTAGAGCCAGCACACTTCCTGTTATGCAAAGCAAGTCCTCCTGTTCTTTGTGTGCAAACTCAAACCCCAGAAAGTTCTCGAAACCAGAGAATTTTTTTCCCCATTCAGCACTTCACCCTAATCCCAAAACACACGCCTCTCTCTCCACAATCCCTGATCCCTGCTGAGGCTGTTGCTTGGTGGTGGCAAAGCCCTCCAGTACTTCATAATGAATCCTCTGCAAGAGCAGCGCCACACAAAAGCCAGCCGGATGATGCAATCCCAGAGCTGGGGATCCCGGACAGGTGCGTCCCTGGGGCTCAGTGGCCAGCCAGCCAAGCCTACTTGGCAAGATCCAGTCCAGAGAGGGGCCCCGTCTCATAAAATACAAGATGGATGGCAGCTAAGGAACAACTCCAGGCCTCCATGACCCGCCCCCCCCCCCCCCCCGCCTCTCTCTCTCTCTCTCTCACACACACACACACACACAAGTTATACATAGCATCTCCACTGTGTCATCTTGGGATCCCCGACTCCTTCATTCTGGAGCACCTCTGGCCTGAGGGCTCTGGGAATGCACTGCATCTGTGGTGTCTCCTTTACAGGGGTGCTGAGGCTGGTAAAAATCAGTTACTTAAAGGGAAAGGCTCCGTGCAAGGCTGGGGTGGCATTAAAAACAGGC